>NC_056735.1:1873623440-1873860940 GCF_019279795.1 Protopterus annectens | reverse complement strand
ATTATGTATAAAACTACTCTTAAAGAAATGTATACCGTGCTGTCCTTCAGCTGACGAACTTCCAAGCAAGTACCTAAAAATAGCAGTCAGTAGCATTTGCCTATCCTTTCTCAATCCTTATAAATAGGTCAATCCAGAAATTGCCTCTATCTGGAAAAAGTCACACATTATCCCTTTTCCAAAATTTCTTGATTACCTTATCAATTATATCCTTGCAGTTCTGTGTCCCTTATTTTCTTCACCAGTGGATCTACATATAAAACAAATAAAAGAGAAAGAGGACACCACTGCCTGGTTCCTCTGGTTAAACACAAGATCTGATGTTGTCAGTCTTCACGTAATCCTAGACTGTGGGCTCGGTTCCAAGCTTTGTTTGTGGTTTTTCTTTTTCCTTTGCCTTTCTTTCTACCATTGGGTAGTTCCTGAATGTGTACCATTGTTGGTGCTACTTTCTCCCTTTCCTTACCTTATGATAATTCTGGTTACTATTGTTGGTACCTTTTTCCCTCTTTTCTATCTATAAAAAAAAAAAAAAAAAAAAAAAAAAGAGTATTTTTCTCTCTGTCTCTATCTCCTTTTTGTGTGTGTGTGAGAGCGCTGTTCAGTGTTAGACATTTTTACTCTAACATGGCTGGTAAGTCATCTAAGGGCACCTCTGGCTTTAAGTGGTGCCAAAAATGTGAGAGAAAGATTCCCAACTCTGATGGGCATGTGTTCTGTGTATACTGTTTAGGTGCTGTCCACCTTCAGGAGGATTGCATGATTTGCCATGGTTTCTCCACCAGAACCTTGACTGAGTGGAGAAACAAATTATTCTTGAAAGGTCTTTTGAAGGTAGACTTTGAAGAGGCCATATCTGGTCCAAGAACTGAAGCCAGCTCGTCATCCTCTTCATCTTCCAAATCAAAAAAGGGATCTCATTCGGCTCCTAGAAGTTCTTCGGAACCGCTAGCTAAATTGACTAAGCAACCTATGGTGTTGACCGCTTCCACGGCACTGATAGGCAAGAATGATTCGACACCAAGCCTTACTTCGGAACAGACACCTGGAGCTTCAGTACCAGTGGTTTAATCATTACTGAAGCAGGCTTTGTTGCTGGTTCCAAGGGGCAGGGTTTGACTTCAATTCTTTCGGAGACTTCTGTGCTCCTTGGTGCCTCGGCGTTCATAAGCTCTACCCAGCCTTCTGCTTCAGAGGTGGCTTCCTCACTGTGGAGTGAGACCATGGTTCTGAAGGAATCTATTTTGGTTCCGGGCTCCCATTGCTCTATGGGGGAGGCCTTTTGGATCATGGAGAAGGCATTGTCCATTGTGGACTCTCAGTCGTTGCCATCCATGTCAGGCCAAGCATCATCATTTGTAGCCCCTCAACCTGAGCTTCCTCCAGCCTCATCCCTGGGACAGGAGACATAAAAGCCTTGGAGAGAACCATCTTGGTGGTTTCCTCTGCAGATACTTCCCTGGAACATCCTACTGAGGAAGTACCTTTGAAGAAATAGTGGAAGAGAAAGCACTTAGACTCCCCGGAGGAGTCCTTCACAGAGGATACCGATTTTGATGAAGGGGAAGTTTCTCCAAGGTCACCCCTGATGAGGTTTCTTTTCGGGACATCCTGGAAATCCTAAAACAGAGGGGCGGCTGGATTTCCCTCCAGCCTTCCTTGGAGGAATCTGTATACCTAGAGGCTTTTTATGTCCAGCCCTCTACCTCTTGGATCTAAATATGTCCACTGACGAGCTTATTAAACTGATTGCTCAGTGGGTCTGGAAAATTCCTGACTCCATCCAGCTGATCCCCAAGAGGCCTGACTGGATGCTATGTGCCCCTAAGGATGAGCAGCATTGGGCTAAGGGTATCCCTGTAGACGCCATGGTGATAGCGGCAGCCACAAAAAAGGAACTTGCAGAGGAAAGTCCTACAATCCATCCTCCTAACAAGGAGTCTAGGACTATGGATATGTTTGGGAAACATGTTTATACTTCATCAACCTTTGCTCTTAGGTCTTTGAACTAAATGGCACACTTTACCAGGTTGCAGAGAGATCTGATTAAAGAGCTTTCAGATACTCTTACAGGAGCATTACCGAAGGGGTCCGAGACAAGGTTACCTCTCAGCTTGCCACCCTTGAATTGATTTCCAACTCATCCATGAGGCTAGTTGCTCATGCAGCTGAAGGGACGACAAGAGCAGCTGGTTCAGGCGTAGCCATCAGGAGCCTGGATGCTCTTGTGTGACTTTGCAGAGCCATTTAAATCTTCATTCATCAACGCTCTGTTTGACGGATCATCCCTGTTTGGACCTGAGGTAAAAGACACACTGGCCAGATGTGAGAAAGGTGGGAAGACTCTTTCTGCTGTTGACGTATGCTTTTCCACTCCTCGATGACCCTACTCTAGGAACCATAGAAGTGGGAAGGTATGGTTCAATAAGTCCCAAGGGCCTTTCCAGGACTCATGTGGCAAGGACTTCTCCTGGGGCAGGGGGGGAATTTACAATGGAAGATGCCATTCAAGGGGCAGGGGTCGCCCACAGAATCAGGGGTCCAGAGATTCCTTCTCTGGTAACTCCTACCAGTGCTCCTGAATGGAGGCCTGATTGTCTTCCTAAGGAGGTAGTCGGGGGGGGGGGGTGATTATCCCTGCACCAATCAGCCTGGCTACAAATGACATTGGGCAAATGGGTGCAGAGGATCATTTCCAGAGACTACATTATCCCCATTTTGATGAATCTAAAATCACAAAAATGACTCCCAGCTGTTTTACCCAGTCACAGGGAAGCAGCAGTCTTAGAAATTCAAAAATTGCTCAAGAAAAGACTCATCCAAGAAGTCCCACCAGACCAGAGAGGACCCAGGTTTTATTCAGGATTCTTTTTAGTACCCAAAAAAAACAGGGCACTGGAGACCCATTTTGGATTTCAGCCAGTTCAGCAAGTCAATTCAACAAACCAAGTTCCAGATGGTCTCGGTACAGTCAGTACTTCCTTTCTTGGAAAAAGACAATTGGATGTGCTCTATAGATCTTCAGGATGTGTGTTACACATAAAAATGGACAAATGGTCCAGAAGATTCCTGCTCTTCTGCCTGTGAGCCAGTGACTATAAGATCACTGCCCTTTGGTCTCACCACAGCCCCCAGGGTGTTTACCAAATGCATAGCAGTGATAGCAGCTCATCTCAGACTGCTGAGGTTTCGAGTTTTAACTTATTTCGACGACTGGCTCCTTACCGCTACCACCAGGCATCAACTCGTAAGGGCAAGAGATTATGCCCTACATCTTTGCACTTCCTTAAACATTACAATCAATTACAGAAAGTCACATCTGGAACCTACACAACAGCAGGAATTTAGTGGAACTCTATTAAACACAGTTACAGGAATTGCTTCAGTCCCAGTAGAGAGGCTCCAAAAGATAAGATCACAAGTAAACCATATTATTCAGAACATAGGTGTTCCAGCCAGACTCATCCTTCAGGTGCTAGGGTCGATAGCAGCCTCTATTACTCTAGTTCCCTTAACCAGCTATAACATGCGGATTCTCCAATGGCTTCTGATCTCCCAATGGTCTGTAATGAATCATCCGATGTCCCATCACATCTTGATCACCAGTCATTGCAAACAAGACCTGTCTCGGTGGCTTCTTTCCAACGAGACCCTTTTGGGTTGTCCATTCCTCCTTGCACAGCCCCAAGCCATAGTGACCACAAATGCTTCCCAGATAGGGGGGACATTATCTCTGAAGGACAGTCCAAGGCACATGGTCCCAACTGGAGGCATTTTGCACATCAGTGTTCTAGAGATGAGGGTGGTGCTTTTAGCATTACAAGCATTTCAAGATGTCCTCCCCTGGGAACATTGGCACTTCAGACAGACAACATGTTAGTAGTCTGGTACATCAACAAACAAGGAGGAAGCAAATCTTATCCACTTTGTCGAGAAGCCCTTGGAGTTTGGTAATGGGCGATTTCTTCCAACTGCTTTCTTTCAGCAACACATATTCCGGGGCGCTCCAGTGTGATAGCGGACAAGTTGAGCAGAACTATTCTGATGCCTCACGAGTGGTCTCTCCTGCGGTGACGGAAAAGATTTTCCACCACTGGGGCTAACCTTGCTGTGATCTGTTTGCATCCCCTCTGAACAACTAGTGCAGCAGTTACTCTACCCTAATCCCCCCTCTGGGGGAGTCACCCAGAGATGCTGTTCTCTACAATTGCCCCCCCCCCCATCTCCTGTATGTCTTTCCCCCAACTCCTCTGATATCTCAGTTTTTAAAGAAACCCAAAAGTTCGAAGAACACAGTAATCCTCATTGCCCCGTTCTGGCCTCAACAGGTTTGGTTTCCCTTCATTTGGCCTCACCTAGTTCCAGATCTTTTATCTCATCCAGAAGGAATGGTTCATCTGAATCTCCAACATCTCAAGTTCACTGCTTGACTTCTCCAATTCCCATGATTGCCAAGCATTCTCCCCTTACCTCACTGGTCCAACAAATCATTTTGGCCTATCACAAACCTTCTACTAGAAAGCTGTACCATAACAAATGGGAAAAATATGCTAGATGGGCTCTTGACATTAATGTTGACCCTTACGTAGCTCTTGTGGATAAAGTCTTGGATTTTCTGTTCGATCTTTATCAGTCTGGTTCTTCAGCTTCTACCTTTCAAGTACCTGGCTGCGCTGTCTAACTTCCATATTGGTATGGATGGTTCTTCACTTATGTCACATAAACTTTGTAAGGCCTTTCTGAAAGGAACCCTAATGCTAAGGCCTCCATTTAAAGAACCCACTGCTGCATAGGATTTGCCCTTGGTCCTACAGTCTCTCACTTTATCCCCCTTCTGACATGGAAAACTTTGTTTTTATTAACTATTACTTCAGCCAGAAGAGTATCAGAAATATAAACTTTGTCCTGCAAGCCCCCCTATTTAATATTTCACAAGGGCAGGGTTTCCCTCAGGACTAATCCTTCCTTTTTGCCAAAGGTTGTTTCAGAATCTAATGTTAATCAAACCTTGCACCTACCAGTCTTTTTCCCCAATTTGTCCAACAAAGGGGAGTCAGATGTTCACAGGCAATTACATTTTAATCTTCACAGAACAAAGGGTATCAGAAAATCTGACCAACTGTTTGTTGCCTTTTCCTCACTTTCTTTAGGTAACCCAGTTTCTAAGGTTACCTTAACTAAATGGCTTAGGGATTATATCACCTTTATTTATCATTCATAGGGTCTCCAACCACCACGTCCTGTGAAAACTCATTCAGCTAGAGCTGTAGTGGCTTCTGCAGTTTTTCATGGTAGAGCTTCTTTGGATGACATGTGTGCAGCAGCTACATGGGCATCTCCTCATACTGTTATTACTCATACAAACTGGATCAGGTCTCTACGGGCGTGCATCATTTGGTTCGATGGTGCTCAGGAATAATCTGTCTTGAGACCTCCCAAGATTCAGGTAACTAGGGACTCTTTCCCACAGTCATGGATTACGTGAAGATTGACAACATCAGGTAAAGAAGTTATGTCATACCATAATGTTCCATTTGTGTTGTCGATCTTCACTAATCTTTGACACACACACCCCCCCCCTCCTTCCCCGGCCTAAGACTCTTAGTGGACCAAATGCTTCCTAAAACTGGCTTCATAATTGGGACAATGATCTGGTCTCTTATTGCTATTTATTCTCTGTCTGCCACTATTGTAGCCAAATTTGATCTAAGGTAATTTAGAGAGGAGCATTATGTGTAGAGCCTAGCTCGAGAGTTTTGGGAGGTGCGAGCTGAAGTAAATGGCTGAGTCTGTTCCAAGGCTCGGAACCGAGTCCACAGTCAAGGATTAGTGAAGATTGATAACACAGATGGAAAGTTATGGTAACACATAACTTTTTTTTATCAGGGAGGAACCTGCCCACTTCATTTCTTGCATCCAGTCCTTTATATATCCTCCTCAATAACCTTATTATTTGTATCAGGGAGTGCATATGCTTCCATTGCCCTACTCATAAAATCCCAGCTTACTCTGTCAAATGTTTTCTCTGTATCAAGACCCACCAGCAACAGTGGTATTTTCTTACAGTCTGCTTCCCCCTGGATCATCATTGTCCTATTAATGTTGTTGAATGTTTGCCACCCCTCCATAAAACCACATTGATTCATAGCTATATATTTTGGCAACATCTTTGCCATTTGTTTAACTAGTATGGATATGAACACGTTATAATCGTGGCTTAAAATTGAAATGGTTTTCTGTGAAGCTGGGCTTGATGGGTTTTTGTCTTCTTTGGGTAATTCACCCACTACATCTCCCTTCCAAGATGTTGGTGCTTCCCTTCCTTTTAAAATACTGTTAAACAAAATCTTCCAGATATTTGTCACTTTATTCCCCTCCTAACTTCCAAATTTCTACAGTACTACCATCTGTTCCTGGAGACTTTCCTGAAGATCGAATAAACATCACTGTTTTTGTTCATCATATTGATCACTGCTGCAGTAACCTTAGCTATATGGGTTATATCCTGCCACGAATATAACAGCTAGCCAGCCAGCTTCCAAAGCTTCAGGGCACCTTCCACATGCCCAAACTGTCAGGCAGCTTGTGCTGAGCTGACTGAAATCCATGTTTGGGCACCAAACTCTCTCGAGCTTTACTGCCACCAAAGAATAGTCTCCTCTAAGGATTTTGAGGATCAACAGTCAGCTTTTGCTATTCCTTTGCTGGGCAGATAAGTTCCCTTTCCGGAAAAACCTTCCATTTTCTAATTGTTTGTGTTTTATCACTTTTCTCTTCAGGAAAGTTATTTTAAAGCTAGGAGATTTGTATTTTAAAGGGCTGTCACAAGTTTGTATTTTTTTAAACAGGAGGGCTGTTTTTTCCTGTCAGTTTAAAAGTTGTTTAAAGTAGCTGTAAACCATTGCTTCTGTGGAGGAATTGTATTATGTTATGTTCTGGGGCTGGCACAGTGTTTTAAAGTACTTTTTACTGTGTTTTCTATGAAAAAAGTACTTTTAAAGACTTTTTATGGCACAGACTACCAGCCCTGTGGTCGATCGGTCTTCCAGCCACAAAAAGAAAAAGTTAAGCAAACGGTCTTTGCCACCATAGCAAGCTAGCAATTTGCAGCAACCACAGGTGGGTGGTTCCACTCTGGTCATTTAGTGTACCTCAAACCACTCATTTTTTTTACCCCAGATCCCTCTGGTGTAGCACCTACAAGCCACTATGGACTGGGAGTTAGTTATGTTATCTGCAACTGGTTGGGTCCATCAGTCCTGGAAGAGGGAACAGGGAAGGTTCCCTGTTGTGATAAAATGCTGTGCCCATCCGTAGAGAAGCTGTTGCTGCTGCTGCCATTAGTAACATGGTTGACCCCATTTTTCTTGTCAAAAACAAACAGAAAACCAAGCATGGTATCTATTGCTCCTCAAATATCCTTAGACAAGAGTAGTTTACTTGGTCTGGCTCACTGATTAATTCAGGCTGTTGCTCCTTCTTGTAAAGTATCTTCTGATAAAAGAAAGAGAGTTACCTCTTTTCCTAAAAAGATTTGACATTCTGAATCTGAATAGGAAGATGAAGGGACATCTACAGGGCTTTCTTCTCAGATTTCTGATTCAGACTCAGAGCAGAGCTCAGTTTCTGACTCCCCCTTGTGGCATTTTTTTTTCTCTGAGACTGTTGCTAGAATGTACCAGTGTTTTCGGTGGTAGAGCAATACGGTTTTTCAGTCTCTCAGTAAACACTGAGTTGTTGCAGAAGGAATTTCCAGAACCTGCACTCATTCCTTCTGTTCTGTCTGTTTTAGAGGATGTGTATATTTCTGACTGTAATGTTCCTGGTAGTCAGCCAGCTGCCACCAAAAAGGCAGATAGGATCTATAAAGTCTTTTTTACGTTTTTATACACTATTCACAAACCTGACCCAGCAGCTGTAGATTTAGTTGATCCTACTGCTGCTAAACTTAGTTAATTCTAATTCTGCTAGGATGGGAAAATTATTGATACACCTGGGGGAAAAGTGTATACTTCTGCAACTGTGATGTTTACAGTTTTGAATTGTCAGGCTTATATGTTAAAGTTTGTTCTGACTAATTGTGAAAGTGTGAGGGATGTTTTATCTGAAGTTTCTTCTTGTGAAGAAAAAAATCTGCTTTAAATAATTTAGTTTCTTGTATTGCACAGGTCACTACTCATTATTTATAGTGTATGTAGGACTGTTGATGCTTCTTCCGGGGTTATGGCCTCTAGTACTGTTTTGAGGAGGTTTGCATGGCTGCACTCTCAGAACCTCCAGTTGATGTTAAAAATGAGAGTTTCAGATTCTAGTTTTTGGTCCCTTTGCTGCAGAGGTAATCAAAAAGTGTAATGAAAGGGATAAGCTGATCCAGGGAATCTCTTTAAGATTTTTCAGCCCTCCTTTTCCAGATTTTTTAAGGGATTCTCCAGTTTTGGCAAAAAAAAACAAAAAAAAAAAAAACAAAACAAAATAAACAGTCTTAATAACATAAACATAAACAAACCTTTGGACTATTCCCTGTACCAAGAGTGTTCACAAAGTGTCTATCTCCAGTTATAGCTCATTGCAAGCTACAGGTTGTCCACATTTTTCCATATTATATTTAGATGACTAGCATATCTTTGCAGTCGCTTTTCCAAAGTGTCAGAAATCTCTGTTGTGTGAAAGCTCCCTTACACAAGCTCAGATTAGTAGAGAATATTCAAAAGTCTTTCTTGATTCCATCACACAGAATTGTGTTCCTGGGATTCCAGCTAGACATCTCAATTCAAAGATCCTGTTTACGCAGGAAAAAATGGATGTATCTAGACCAGTTTCTAAGGTTATCCACTCAAACTTCAGTCACTACAAGGAAATGCCTAAGGATTTTGGGTATCATGGCTTCAATGATTCTCATGATTCAACTGGCAACATTCCACATGAGAAAGATACATTGGTATCTGAAGTTTCATTAGCCCCAGCAGCAAAACCTTTGTCTTTTCAAATCCCAGTGTTGAGGTTTGTCAAATGTGAAATCATTTGGAGGAGACAACAGATATTCTTGAATCCAAGTTTCCCTTTTCTCTCCCTGTTCCAAAGCAGTCAGTCACCATAGATATCTCAGGCTTTGGTTGGGAAACAGTTTCAGGAGGGATAAAAGTTCAAGGTGTATGGGACATCAAGGATAGGCACAAGCACAAAAATATCAAAAAGATGCTTGCCCCTGATCAAGACACTCAAATCTCTGAATCATCTGTGGTTCCTAGGACTTCTTCAAGTTGTTACAGACAATACCACAGTCATGTTGTACATCAAAAAGCAAGGGGGAACCGGGTAGTACCTCCTTTACAGACTATCCATGTTAGCTTGGGATATAGATTCACAACACAGTCTCACTCTACAGGCATCCTGCATTCTGTCAGAGCAAAATTGTGCGGCAGACAAGTTGAGCAGGACAAGGGCAGACTCTTACGAATTGAAACTAGATTAGGGTGTCTTCTAAGATTTGTTCCACTTGTGGGGTGTTCCTCCAGTAGACCTTTTTGCCTTGTCGCTGAACAACCAACTGGCAAGATTCTGCTCCAGGACTCCATGCAAGAATGCCTGGAGAACATATGCATTTTCTTTTCCTTAGACAGGAATGTTCCTGTATGCTTTTCCACCCTTTCCACTAATAACCAGCATACTTCTGAAGATTCAGAAGGAATTCTCCAAGATCACTGTGGGGACTTCCTTCTGGCCCAGGCAGGCATGGTTCTCCTTTCTTTTGGAAATGGCTAGGGAAAATTACCACAAGCTTCCACACAGACTGGATCTACTCACTCATAAACAGGGGTGTATGATTCACCCTGATGTCAGTCAGTTTCAATTGACTGGATGATAGGATCTTAATTCCCTCTAGGTGCTTCGTTAGTCAGGACATACAGCAAGTGATAATGGAGGCAAGAAAACCAGCTACTAGGAAATCGTGTATTAGCAAATGGAAAATGTTTTCTAGTTGGTGCCAACAACGTAACAAGCACCCATTCAGGGCTAGTTGCTCTCTGGTTTTACAGTATTTGTGTGAGTTACTATCCTGTGGCCTTTCTTGCTTCTGTCAATGTTTATCTGTGATTTCAGCATGCCTGCCCTTGGATCTTTCTCTTTCAGTGCAGTCTCATGTCATGATGATTTTGAAAGGGGTTTGCATAAGAGGCCTCCAAGAAAACCTGTGGCCCCTCCTTGGGATTTTAATTTTTGTGTTAGAGAAGCTAACACTTGCTCGGTTTGAACCAGCTAACATAGCTGACTTGATGTTCTTAACATGGAAAACAGTTTTACTGATTTCTCTGACTTCTGCAAGAAAATTATCTAAGATGCAAGCTCTTATGGTGAGTCAACCCTACCTCATTTTCCACAGGACAAGGTTTCTTTGAGATCTAAACCTTTTATGCCTAAAATGGTATCTGACTTTACTTTAAGCCAAACTGTCCATCTTCCAGTTTTCTTTTATGAATCTAAAAATGAGGGAGAAAGGATACTCCATACCTTGGATGTCTGTAGACAACTCTGGTACAATCTAGACAGAACTAAATATTTTATTTCTTCCAGATTGATTGATCATCTCTTGTGAAGGTAAGAAAAAGGGGTAACCTGTGTCAAAACAGACTATTTCCAAATGTTTGTGTTAGGCTATTACCTGTTGTTATACTCTTCATAACAATACTCCAGGCAGGGTTAAGGCCTAATCCACTAGGGCCTTGGCTTCATCTATTACTTCTTGGAAATGGGTGAATTCTAGAAGTATTCAAGAATCTGCTACTTAGTCTTCTGTGCATACTTTTATACACTATAAGCTTGATTCTTTCTCTATGACCAGGTCAGGCTTTGTTAGACCATTCTCCAGGGGCTTCTGGACTCTTTTCCTTCCATCTGGCAAATATAGTTAGCTATGGTAATTTACCCATATAGGTAAGGCTACTACAGCAATGATCAGTATGATGAGCATAGTACAGTTATGATCACTGCTGCAGTAGCTATTCCCTACCTCCATCCCCTTTGTGTTTTGGTGTGATTTTTATGCCAGGATGTCAACATTTATATTTTGTTCTGCCTAGCATTGTCCTTTCAGAGCTCAGTCTCTTGCTCTGTGTTGGCAGGAAAAGCTCTACAGGGCTTGACACCCAAACTTGTCTTTTAGCCAGCTCGGCTCAAGCTGCCTGACAGTTTGAGTTTATGGAAGGTGCCCTAAAGCTTTGGAAGCTGGACGACTGCTATATACGTGGCAGGATATAACTCATACAGTTAAGGCTACTGCAGCAGTGATCATTCGAACATCTACTGTTATGGTAAGTTTACTTACACAACTGTACTCTGTCTGATCTCCTCCTATCTTAACTGTTAGTTGTTGACCCTCATCTGCCACTAACCTTGATATAATTAGTCTTCTATAAATATTTCCATTTGTCCTCGTTTTTTAGTTTGCACATTCCTCGGCTTTGTATGAATTTTCATAAAATTTCTGAAATATCTCTTTTACCGCCATAGGATCTCTGGTTATTTTTCTTGTCATAGGCTCCCTGAGTTTGGAGACAACCCTTTTTACTTTCTGTTGCCTGAGTTGCTGTGCTAAACGTGTTTTTGCTCTGTGACTGTTATCAAAAATAGTTGCCAAACAGGAGTCTTTCTAAACATGTTCTTCGTGTTTCACTGTTGCAGTAACCACACTTGGGTTATCTGCCAGCAGGTAGCCCTCAGTTGGCCAGAATACCAGAGACTTAGTATTTCTGTGTCGGTTGCTGTCACTTCAGGACTGATGTCAGGTTGTCAGGGGTATAAAAACAGGCAGACAATGCCACTACATCAGTCTTTCTTGCCGAGGAGCCCGAAGCAGAAGCAGTTCGCACAAGTGCCAGTCGGCCGCTACCTGAGTTTTGGTTTCCAGAATCGAATCATCCTGAAGTCTTCTAAACCTAAGTACCCCGTTAGGGATCCTTTTTTCTTGCTCTAACCAATGTCAGAAAAAGTTAACAATTGTCTCGCCTGTGGAAATCAAATACCACACCAAGATTTCCATTCTTACTGCGTCACCTGTTTAGGCCCAGACCATGACATGTGTCGGTTTTGTGCTTTGTTCAATGCCCGAACTATTCGTCGTCAGGCCCTTTTTGTAGCTAAATACTTTCGTTCCCAATCTCCATATTCTGAAATGGGTTCAGTAAGCCATCTGACTACCAATCTTCGAAAAAACGTAAGGATAAAGACAGAGACAGACCGCACAAGTCCAAAACTGCCGATGACACTTCCGTTAAGCTAGTCGCCAGTTCACTGGTACTCAGTGAGGTGCTTTTGCAGCCCCTGATGCCGCTTCGATGGATTTGCAGGCCGCTACTGAGACCCGTTCAGAGTCCGGTATGCCACGAGACTCTTTTTTGACTACGGAACCTGCGGATGTCTCTACCTTGGATGGGTCCAGAGCCGCTGTGCAAGCACCGGCTTCTGAGAACTTTCTTCGCATTACCGATATTTGACACAAACCAACGACTTCTTTTGCTTCTTCAGTTCTTTCTAAAACTACAGAGATGTTCATCGTGCATACAGCTGCAATCATAACAGATGGGTTCTCCTGCCGTCAGGCGGGTCCTCAGTCGGCCGAATTCCAAAGTCTAGGTCCGGCGTCGGTTGTCGTCGCTTCTTCCCTGACGTCAGTGTGACAGGAGTATAAAAGAACCAGCCGACGCCATTTTCTTCAGTCTTTCTTGCCGCACGGTGCCCGAAGCAGAAGCAGTTCGCAAGTGCCGGTCGGCCAGCTCCTGAGATTACGAAAATTTGGAACGAAGTCTTCTTAAAAGCTAAGTACCCCGTTGGGGAAACTTTTTCTTGCCTCAGACCGATGTCAGACAAAGTTAATAATTGTATTTCTTGTGGAAAGCAAATACCGCATAAGGATTTCCATTCCCTCTGTATACCTTGTTTAGGCCCAGACCACGACGTCTCGGTCTGTCGCTTTTGTGCTACATTCAACAAACGCACTATTAAGCGTCGGGTGGAGTTCGCCCAGCATTATTTTGGGAAAGCATTTAACTATACCATGTCGTCGGATACTCCGACTCCGGTTTTGTCTAAAAAACGCAAAGACAAGGACCGACACTCGAGGTCCACTGCCTCTACCGACACCACGCCAAAGCCGACTACACGTGGTCCGGTTCTCAGCGAGGTGCCTACGCAGCCCCTGATTACCGACGACACATCTTTGGCGGTATCTCCTGTACCCGAGGTCGCAGGCTCCTCGGCCCACACCCTGACTACAGATACCGAAGCCACGCTTGGCGTTGAAACACAGAATGTGGACAGGTCCACCTCCACTCAAGGTGTCTTCAGACCTTCCTCTTCTTTCTCCATCAAGGCTTTCACCAAGTCTAAAGCTACCATGCACCCTAAGAGACCAGCTACACAGGGCCCATCTCCAGGCCCCATGCCTAAGAAACAGATGCTTAAAATGGCTGAGGATTTAATTACTCTAATCAGAGGTTCTCAGCCACCTCCGGACAAAAGACCCAGAGTGGAGGAAGATTCCCCCTCCTCTGATCAGGGCTGCATTATTTCAGAGCACTCTGATTATCAGGAACAGTCTTACTCCCCTTTTGAAGACTCTGATGCAGAGGAATCTATTCCTTCTGTATCCCCCCCTGAGGATTACTCATTTGGTGAAACTCTGCATACCTTAAGGGAACACTTCCACTGGGAAGGCCAGGATTATTCAGATTCCAAGAAAAGGCTCAGGGAATTTATTTTGTTACCCCAGCACAGGCCTCTGGCTATACCTCCTGTCCTGGACATCCTAGATGATGTTTACTCGGAGGCCTGCCTTAACCCGGACTCTCTTCCTCCAGCTCCAGTTAAGCCTGACAGGTACTACAGGGTTCCTGACTCACACCAATTTCTATACAAAAGCTGCTGAAATAGAAACCATCTCACAGGGGCCCAAGGGAGTTAAGGCCTCCATTGCCAAAAACCCATTGCCTTCCGAGAGAGATTCCAGATCCTTAGAAAGGTGGGGAAAAAAGGTATATACCTCGGCTACCTTATCCATGAAGGCCTTAAACTGTCAGTTTCATATGCTAAAATACCAACAGTTTCTGTTATCTCAATTGAAAAGTAAAATGTCACTACCTGAACAACCAGACATGAAGGAGTTGCAGGATTTGATGCATAGTGCAGAACAAGTGGGTAAACATACCTTACAATGTGGTTTTGATACTCTAGAGGCCTCATGTAGAGCAGCTGTAACAGGCTCAGTTATACGTAAGCATGCCTGGCTCAAGGAACAAGCCTTGCCTGATCATGTCAAAGCTAAATTACTAGACGCCCCTCTTCAAAAGGATGTACTATTTGGGGCAAATGCTGAGGAAGTATTACAGAAAATGGAGGAAAAGGCTAAATCAATGCAAACTGTGAAAGAATTTCTGCAGGTTCAACCCCCACGCTTTAGTAGAAATTGGCCTTCCAAAAACTGGTCCTTTCCTGCCACAGACAGACCCCAAAGAGGCTGATACAGGCGCCCGAGGGGCAGAGGGCAAACACAAGGCTCGTACAGAGGCAGACAGTGGCAAGCTCCTACACAAAGAGGTGGTGAGGACAACTCGCAATCTTTCAGAAAGCAAAACCAATGACTTTCCCCTTTGCATGCCAACCATGTTTCAAATGGCAGCCCCCTTAGGAGGAAAGCTGGCACTATTCTCAAAAAATTGGCATATTGTCACAAAGGACAAATGGATCCTGAACATTATAAACAGAGGCTACAAATTCCATTTTCATACCCTTCCAAAAATGAAAGGCATGCCAAACCTGCCACACAATCAAAGGGCAGAGGCACAAAAGCAAATTTCAGATCTTATAAACATGAAAGCTATTCAAGAGGTACCTACACACAAACAAGGTCAAGGGTTTTATTCCAGGCTATTTCTGGTGCCAAGGAAGGGAAAAGATTGGAGACCTATTTTGGATCTTTCCATCCTAAACACATTCCTACTGCACAAAATTCAAGATGCTCACTCTACAGCAACTTCTTCCCATGCTGGGCAAGGAGTCTTGGCTGGTAACATTGGACCTCAAGGAGGCATACCTGCATGTCCCAATCAGACAAAATTGCAGAAGATACCTCAGATTTCTTGCAGGTTCAACCCATTATCAATTCTCTGCATTGCCCTTTGGTTTATCTACTGCGCCCAGAGTATTCATGAAATGCCTGGCATCAGTAATTGCCTACTGCAGACTTCAAGGGATACAAATATACCCTTATTTGGACGACTGCCTGATCCAAGCGGACAGCAAGCACATTCTTCTGAAACATCTGGCTTATGTAATAATGTTATTAAACTCTCTAGGATACACAGTCAACAAAGAGAAATCAAGACTAATACCCTCTCGGAAGATAATTTTCCTGGGTGCCAATTTGGACACAAACACCCAGATGGCTTACCTCACGCCAGAGAAGCAGGGGCAACTAATTCAATATTTCAGAACACTGGCATATTGCACCAGGCTGACTGCAAGGAAAATCCTGCAGGCTCTGGGATTCATGGCATCTTGCATCTTACTAATCCCATGTGCAAAGCTGCATATGAGAAAACTACAATGGTACCTAAAAAACATATGGTCTCAACACAGCCACAGTCTGGAAACAATAATACCACTAATTCCATGTCTGCAAAAGGAATTTCTGTGGTGGGCTCAAGCATGCCAAACAAACACAGGTCTTCCATTCAGCAAGTCTCAAGCAAATCAAGTCATCACAACAGACGCCTCGGACTATGCCTGGGGGGCGCACATGACAGACCGGTGCATTCAGGGCAAATGGACCCAAAAAGAAAAGCACCTTCACATCAATCAAAAAGAAATGCTAGCAGTGATAAATGCTATTACAACTTTCAAGGACCTTCTACAACCAGGTCAGCTATTGATAAGAACAGACAACACCACAGTTATGTGGTACATAAACAAGCAGGGAGGAACACATTCTTATCCCCTATGCAGACTGGCCATGTCACTTTGGAACATGGCCATGGACTTACAAATAGAACTACAAGCACAGTACTTGCCAGGCAAGGAAAACACGCTGGCAGACACCCTAAGCAGGAATATGACAGATCCACACGAATGGAAGTTGCATCCAAAAGTTTTTAGAGAAATAATCCAAGAATGGGGAAGGCCAGACATAGATCTCTTTGCCTCCCACAAAAACCATCAATTGACAAGATTCTGCTCAAGGATCTTCCATCCAAAGGCCTGGAGAGTGGACTCTTTCTCTTTCAGTTGGACATCAATGACAGTTTATGCCTTCCCACCTCTTCCTCTGCTGCCCAAAGTCCTATTGAAGACCAGAGCAGACAGACCAAAGATGATCCTCATTGCTCCGGACTGGCCAAGGCAACACTGGTACCCACTTCTTTGGAGCCTGACGCATTCCCCACCATGGACCCTGCCTCTAATGCCTCTTCTTCTGACTCAGCACAGCTTCAAAACTCTTCACAGTCAGCTGAAAACACTAAATTTAGCCGCATGGAAGATTCCTTAGCATCGCAGCAGGCCCTGCTCTCCAAGGAGGTGCAGAATGTCATTTTGGAGGCCAGAAGGCCATCAACTAGAAAAGCTTACTCTGCAAAATGGAAACGTTTTTGTGTTTGGAATGAGAAAAAGGGCCAATGACCTGGAAAACTGAATTTACCTCAAATACTACAGTATTTGGCTGAACTGCTAAGCAGTGGACTTTCGTTCTCCTCCATCAAAATCCATGCCTCAGCCATTTCTGCAGAATACAATACTGATCCACCTTTATTCTCTCACCCTCTATTAAGACAGTTCCTCAGAGGGGCTAAGAATTTAAGACCTCCAAGAAAACAACCAATACCTGCTTGGGATCTTAATTTCATTCTGGAAAACCTGACTTTGCCTCCTTTTGAGCCAGCTGCCTCATCAAATTTACAATATTTGTCCTGGAAAACAGCTTTCCTTCTGGCTATCACTTCAGCTCGTAGAGTTTCAGAAGTACAGGCTCTTATGGCTGTCCAGCCTTTTATCATATTCCATCAGGACAGAGTTTCATTACGTACCAACCCGTCCTTTATGCCTAAAGTGGTATCCAGGGTAGCTTTAAATCAGGCCATACATTTACCTACTTTTTACCCTAATCCTCAAAACAAAGGGGAGAGATTACTGCATTCCTTGGACATCCACAGACAACTGCGTTATTATTTGGACAGAACAAAACCTTTCAGAAAATCAGAACAGCTTTTTGTGGCCTATGCGTTAGGAGTTCAAGGAAAGTCAATATCCAAACAGACAATCTCAAAATGGATAGCCCACTGCATACGCTTTTGCTATTCTTTTCATGGCAAAACTGTACCTACAGGCATTAGAACTCATTCTACCAGGGCCACAGCCACCTTTGCAGCCTTCCTCAGAGGAGTTCCTACCAAGGATATTTTAGAAGCAGCCACTTGGAGTTCTGTGCATACCTTCTCTAAGCACTACAACCTACCATTATACTCCAAATCTAGAGCAGGCTTTGCCACTGCAGTCTTGCAGGGCATTTTGGCTCCTCCTAGCTCCACCTAGTGCCTACCACCCCTTTCTTAGCTTTGGGATTCTACCCATCTGTTATGACTGCAGCTTGTATGCACGATGAACATAGTACAGTTTTGTACCTACCATAAATGTAGATGTTCGAGTGCTAATACAGCTGCAGTCCAGGTTTCCCTCCCTCCCTCCTTCCCCTCTAGGGGTCTTCTTTTATGGTGTATTTGCTTGCAACTGCTGGTCTTTGATTATATTGCATTGCATTATTACATAATTTTATGTATTGCCTTCTTTCTGGGGGCACCTGACATCTGGGGCAAGAAAAACTGAAGAAAATGGCGTCGGCTGGTTCTTTTATACCCCTGTCGCACTGACGTCAGGGAAGAAGCGACGACAACCGACGCCGGACCTAGACTTTGGAATTCGGCTGACCGAGGACCCGCCTGACGGCAGGAGAACCCATCTGTTATGACTGCAGCTGTATTAGCACTCGAACATCTACATTTATGGTAGGTACAAAACTGTACTTTTCTAAGGCCAAGAGTACGAGCTATGCCTAAAAAAACGACCCAAACTCAAGAGCCTGCTTCCTTGCCACAATCTCAAATGCTTAAAATGGCAGAAAACCTGATCATGCTGATTAGGGGAAGCCAGCCTTCCCCTACTAAAAGAAAGAGACCTGTCCCCAGCAGCTTTAACCGACCAAGAGTCCGACGACTCTGAGATTTTTGAATATGAAGACATGCCTCTATCTGCCTATGAGGATTCATATGCAGAGGAATCCATTCCTTCTGCTTCCCCTTCAGAGGATTTTTCTTTTGGTGAAACCCTACATACTGGGAATGCCAGGATTATCCTCAGTCTAAAAAGAGACTCTGGGAATTTTTAGATTTACCACAGCACAGACCCTTAGCTATCCCTCCTGTTCTGGATGTTGTGGATGATGTCTTCATGGAATCCAGTCTAACTCCTGATACTTTACCCCCTGCTCCAAGGAAACCAGACAGGTACTACAGAGTCCCTGACTCTCACAAATTTCTTTTAAAAAATCCTACTGCTGACCCAGAGGTCATCTCTCAAGGACCTAAAGGAAAAAAGCAACTACAGCTAAGAATCCCACCCCTTCGGACAAGGATTCCTGAGCTTTAGACAGATGGATTAAAGAAGTATACACCTCTGCAACTCTCGCCATTAGAGCATTAGATTGTCAGTTCCACATGCTGAAATACCAGCAACATACTATGGAACTTATTAAGCAAAAATTATCTACCTTTCCTGACTGCAGAAAATAAAGAATTACAGGAGCTTATGCATTCTGCAAGCCAAGTCAGCAAGCATACCTTGCAATGTGGGTTTGACGCCCTAGAAGCATCTTGCAGGGCAGCAGTCACAGGTTCTGTACTTAGAAGGCATGCTTGGCTTAAGGAACAGACCTTGCCAGACCATGTCAAATCAAAATTACTGGACGCTCCTTTGAACAAGGACAATCTGTTTGGCACCAAAGCAGAATAGGTTTTAAAAAAGATTTTTTGCAAGTGCAGCCTCCAAGATTCAGTAGGCATTGCCCTTGAAACATTGGTCCTTTCCAGCCCCCTCAAGGCCACCTCAAACTAGACCCAGGGGAAACAGACCTCCCCAGATTACAGTCACAGGGTATGCAGAGATCTAAGCAATGGAGTACCTCCACTTCTAAAACAGGGAGCGCTAAGCCACCCCCTTACGGAAATAATTCACAATGACTTCTCAACTCCTCTCCTTACTTCTGTCCAATTGCTCATGCCCCTAGGTGATAAACTTGCCCACCATGCAAAAAACAGGACCTCCATCACCAATGATCGATGGGTCCTCAACGTAGTATCCCAGGGGTACAAATTTTATTTCCACACACTGCCAACCCCAAAAGGGTTCCCAGACCTTCCTCCAAACCAGTGGGCAGAGGCACAAAACCAAGTTCAATCCTTGCTCTACATAAGGGTAATTCAGCCTGTTCCTGCAAAACAGATAGGCCAAGGGTTTTATTCCAGACTTTTCCTGGTACCCAGAAAACAGGGCACCTGGCACCCAATCTTAGATCTATCCAGTCGAAACAACTGCCTGGTGGTACCAAAATTCAAAATGCTCACCCTACAGCAGCTTCTGCATATGCTGTCCGAAGATGCCTGGTTAGCCACCCTAGACCTAAAGGAAGCCTATCTGCACATCCCTATCAGGGATTCATGCAGGAAATATCTATGTTTCAGGGCAGGATCTATGCATTATCTGTTCTCTGCACTTCCCTTTGGCTTATCCACTGCTTTCAGAATCTTCACAAAATACCTGGCTCCAGCCATTGCCTATTGCAGACAGAGAAAGATTCAAATCTACCCTTACTTGGACGATTGCCTGACCCAGGCAGACAGTCAGGAAAAGCTGTTGCAGCACCTGACATTTGTAAAGGACCTTCTAATCTCCCTGGGGTACACTATTAACAAAAATAAATCAAAACTAGTCCCCAGTCAAAAAATTGTATTCCTGGGAGCAAGCTTGGACACAGCATCCCAGATGGCATTCCTTACTCCTGAAAAACAAGCCTATCTGATGGGCTAATTCACTCAAATGGCCACCAGAACCCAGCTATCCGCAAGGAAAATCCTGCAGGCTCTAGGGTTCATGGCCTCCTGCATTCTACTAATTCCATATGTCAGACTGCATATGAGGAAACTTCAATGGTACTTAAGTCTTTAGTGCCAACATTCTCAGGACCTGAAAACTATCATACCTTGCCTCAGGACAGAGTTTCTTTGGTGGGCAGCAGCATGCAACCACAACAAGGGACTTCCCTTTACACAACCCCATGCCACCCAGACTCTAACCACAGATGCATCAGGCTATGCCTGGGGTGCACATCTGGACAGCAGGTGCATTCAGGGCCACTGGAGCCCAAACCAAATTCATCTTCACATCAACCAAAAAGAGATGCTAGCTGTTCAGCACGCTCTGACAGCTTTCAGATCCCTGCTCTCACCAGGGCCCCTTCTGATGAAAACCGAAAACACCACAGTGATGTGGTTCATCAACAAGCAGGTGGGAACCCACTCTTACCCACTCTGCAGGCTAGCCATGACCCTGTGGAACATGGCCTTGGCTATGCATATACACTTACAAGCTCAGTTCCTGCCAGGCAAACAAAACTCTCTGGAAGACGACTTAAGCAGAAATCTCCTAGACCCACACGAGTGGCAATTAGACCTTAACACCTTCAGTCTTCTATCCCAGAAATGGGGTACCCTGAAGGTGGACCTATTTGCCTCCCCCTACAATCACCAGCTTAGCAAATTCTGAACCAGGGTACCTCACAGCAAGGCCTGAAAAGTGGATGCCCTATCCTTCCAGTGGGTAAACCTCTCAATCTATGCATTTTCCCCTCTGCCTCTTCTTACAAGAGTG
Source organism: Protopterus annectens (assembly GCF_019279795.1). NCBI lineage: Eukaryota > Metazoa > Chordata > Ceratodontiformes > Protopteridae > Protopterus > Protopterus annectens. Next base: position 1,873,839,976 of record NC_056735.1, on the reverse strand, counting down.
CTACTCAAGATAAGGCAGGAAAGACCAAGGGCAATCCTGATTGACCCAGACTGGCGATGCCAACACTGGCACCCACTACTGCGCAGTCTGTCACCGGTGCCACCATGGCACCTACCCCAGATCCCAACCCTCCTCATTCAGCAAGAGGGACAGATCTTGCATCCGCAACTGCAAACCCTGAACCTTGCAGCCTGGCATATTCCTTGACTTCTCCTCCAGTGGCCAGCCTAAGCAAGCAGGTGCTGGACATCATTCGTGAAGCCAGAACACTCAGTACAAGGAAATCCTATGCTGATAAGTGGAAAAGGTATTGTTCCTGGATTCATTCTAAAGGAGTGGATACAGCACAGCCCTCCTTACTTCTCATCCTGGACTACCTAGCAGACCTACTCCACAGAGGCCTATACTTCTCTTCCATTAGGATCCATGCCTCTGCTATCTCTGCTCCTTACAGCACTGAGCCGCCTCTCTTCTCTCACCCTGTCATCAAACAGTTCCTGAGAGGGGCTAACAACTTAAGGCCACCAAGAAAAGCCCCCATCCCTGATTGGGACCTTAACTTTGTGCTGGAAAAGCTCATGCAGCATTGGCAGAGTTAAAATTCCTCTCTTGGAAAACAGCCTTGCTTCTGGCCATCACTTCAGCTAGAAGAGTGTCTGAGCTACAAACGCTTGTGGCTGTGGAACCCTTCATTATTTTTCATGCTGACAGGGTCTCCCTCAGGACTAACCCTACTTTTATGCCTAAAGTGGTGTCCAGTGTGGCTCTCAACCAATCTATCCATTTGCCCACCTTTTTCCCTAATCTTCAGAATAAGGGGGAAAGGATCCTGCAATCTTTAGACATGCACAGACAGCTCAGATTCTACCTTGATAGGAATAAGCCCTTCAGGAAATCTGACCAGTTACTATTCAGCTTTGCACCAGGGGCAGAGGGCAAGGCCATATCAAAACAAACCATCTCCAAATGGATAGCACATTGTACCCATTTCTGTTACAAACACCATGGGAAACCACCCCCTCAGGGGGTCAGAACGCATTCCACGAGGGCAACTTCAGCCTCTACAGCCTTTCACAGAGGAGTCCCTACCAGGGACATTCTGGAAGCTGCTACTTGGAGTTCAGTTCACACCTTCAGCAAGTATTACCACCTGCCTATCTTTTTCAAATCCAGGGTGGGTTTTATAACAGCAGTCCCTGGAGGGCATGCTAGCCATCCCCAACTCTTCTTGACTGCCTCCACCCATTCTTCAGCTTTGAGAATCAACCCAAGTGTGATGACTGCAACAGTGAAACATGAAGAACATAGTACAGTTATGTGCACTTACCATAAATGTAGATGTTCGAGTGTATTCACTGTTGCAGTCCTGGTTTCCCACCCTCCAGCCCCCTTGTCTCTCTCTCTCTCTCTCCTTCTCTTTCTCTCTTGTTCACCCCTTACAGGGCTATTGGTATTTACTTTTTACTGGTGGTGTTTGTTCCACCATAACTTAGCTCCCTATTTGGGGGCTCCTGACATTTGGGGCAAGAAAAACTGATGTAATGGCATCGGCTGCCTGATGTTCATCGTGCTTCACTGTTGCAGTCATTACAATTGGGTTATCCTGCTGGCAGGTGACCTGCAGTCGGCCCGAGTTCCTAAGTCTTGGTCTGGCGTCGGTTGCTGTCGACTCTTCCCTGATGGCAGTACGCCAGGGGAATAAAAGTTGCAACCGACACCATTTTCTCCAGTCTTTCTTGCGGTGCGGTGCCCGAAGCAAAAGCAGTTTGCAAGTGCCGGTCGGCCGACTCCTGAGATTTTCAAAATTGAGTTTCAGAACTGAAGTCTTCAATAAAGCTAAGTACCCCATTGGGGAAACTTTTTCTTGCTCCAGACCGATGTCAGTAAAAGTTAATAATTGTATTTCTTGTGGGAAGCAAATATCTCATAAGGACTTTTACTCTTACTGTATTCCTTGCCTAGGCCCTGACTACGACGTTACTAGTTGTCGGTTTTGTGCTAGATTCAATAAACGCACTATTAAATGTCGGTTTGATTTTGCTTTACATTATTTTGGCCGAAGGTTTAATTACATAATGCCGTCGGAACAACCGACGACTGGAATTTATAAAAAACGCAAAGACAAAGAAAAGGACAGGCATCAGAGGTCCAAAACTGACGACGAAGCCTCTTCTAGGCCAGTCGCCGGTTCGCCGGTTTTCGGTGAGGCGCTTTCGCAGCCCCTGACACCCGCTACCTCAGAGCCACAGGCCATAACCGACAGCCACGTGGAGACACCGAGGCCTGTGGAAACTCAAGGTATTGGGCCTACAGAAACTATACCCTCAGATTGGGTCCAGAGCCGCTGAGCAGGCATCGGCTTCTGAGGGTGTTTTCAGACCTTCACAGCTTACAATTAAGCCCACTACAGCAGCAAAGGCAAAGTCAAAAACACCGTTAAAGACAAGAAAACAAGTACAGCATTCTCCAGAGTAGTCATCCATGCCAAAGAAACAGATGCTTAAAATGGCCGAAGACCTAATTACTTTAATCAGGGGTTCCCATCCCCCTCCTGACAAAAGGCCTAGGTAAGACACTGACTATGATTCCTCTGACCAGGTTTCCATTTCCTCTGATTCCTCTTCTGATCAGGGATATTCTCTCCCTCCCTATGAGGACTCTAATGCTGAAGAGTCCATACCTTCAGCCTCTCTGCCTGAGGATTATTCTTTTGGGGAAACCCTGCACACCATGAGGGAGCATTTCCATTGGGAGAGCCAGAATTATTCAGAATCCAAGAAAAGGCTCAGAGACTTCCTTTTATTGCCTCAGCACAGGCCCCTGGCTATCCCCCCCTGTGCTTGATATTGTTGATGATGTTTTTTCTGAATCCAGTCTGTCTCTTAATTCTTTACCCCCCTGCACCAGTCAAGCCAGACAGATACTACAGGTCCCTGACTCTCATAAATTTCTTTACAAAAACCCCACTGCAGACCCAGAAATAATTTCTCAGGGTCCTAAAGGGGTTAAGGCTTCCACTGCTAAAAATCCTGTCCCCTCGGATAGGGATTCCAGAGCTCTGGACAGATGGGGGAAAAAACTTTACACTTCTGCTACTTTAGCTGTAAGAGCTTTAAACTGCCAGTTTCACATGCTTAAATATCAACAGTACCTCATGTCATTGCTAAAACAGAAAATGGTTTCAAATACAGAAAGTCCTGACAGCAGTAAGGAAATGCAAGATTTATTGCATGCAGTTGAACAAGTGGGAAAGCATACTCTGCAATGTGGTTTTGATTTATAGAGGCTTTTTGTAGAGCCGCAGTTACAGGCTCTGTTATTCGAAGGTATGCTTGGTTGAAAGAACAAAGTTTACCTGACCATGTTAAAGTAAAATTCTTGGATGCTCCATTACAGCATGATACTTTGTTTGGTGTTAAGGCAGAAGAGGTGTTAAAGAAAATGGAGGATAAAGCAAAGTCAATGCAGACAGTGAAAGATTTCTTACAGGTTCAACCACCTAGATTTAGCAGAAACTGGCCTTCAAAAAATTGGTCTTTTCCAGTGTCAGACAGGCCACAGAGGCAGATACAGACGCCCTAGAGGCAGATCTCAGCCCCAAGGCTCCTACAGACCTAAACAATGGGGTGCTTCAGCCCCCAAAGGAGGGGAAGACAAATCACAGCCTTATAGGAAACAGTCCCAATGACTTCCCTCTACAAATGCCAAGCACTTGCCTTTTGACAGTACCCCTAGGGGGAAAGCTAGCACTTTTCTCAAAAAATTGGCACATGATCACCCAGGACCAATGGGTGCTGAATATTGTTTCTCAGGGTTACAGGTTCCACTTCCACACACTTCCAAAACCAAAAGGTATGCCAGACCTACCACAAAACCAATGGGCAGAAGCACAAAAACAGATTGCTGCTCTTATGCACATGGCAGCTATTCAGAAAGTTCCACAGCAAGAACAGGGACAAGGATTTTACTCAAGACTTTTCTTAGTACCCAGAAAGGACAAAGCCTGGAGACCAATACTGGACCTGTCAATCCTAAATACTTTCCTGGATGTTCCAAAATTCAAAATGTTAACACTACAACAACTTCTGCCCATGCTGGGCAAGAAGGCTTGACTAGTTACTTTGGACCTCAAGGAGGCATACCTGCATGTCCCAATCAGACAATCTTGCAGAAGATACCTCAGATTCATAGCAGATTCAGTGCATTACCAATTCTCTGCACTGCCCTTTGTCTTATCTACTGTGCCCAGGGTCTTCAGAAAATGCCTGGCACCAGTAATTGCATTTTGCAGACAAAAAGGAATTTAAATATATCCCTACTTGGATGACTGCCTTATTCAAGCAGAGAGCAAGGACATTCTTCTAAAGCATCTGGCATTTGTAAAAAGATTGCTAATTTGCCTAGGGTACACAGTAAACAAAAATAAATCAAAACTAGTGCTTCTCAAGAGATAATATTCCTGGGTGCAAGCTTAAATACAACTGCCCAGATGGCTTATCTCATGCCAGAGAAACAAAGGCAACTGACTCATTACTTTCAAATGATGGCAACAAAAACCCAGCTCCCTGCAAGAAAAATTCTGCAGGCCCTGGGCTTCATGGCATCCTGCATTCTACTAATTCCATATGCAAAACTGCATATGAGGAAACTACAATGGTATTTGAAAAGTGTTTGGACTCAGCATCGTCACAGCCTGGAGACAATCATAGCTTTAATTCCCTGCCTACAACAGGAGTTTCAATAGTGGTCCCAGGCCTTTCACCACAACAAGGGACAGCCTTTCACCTTACCCACAGCCAGGCAGACAGTAACAACGGATGCATCGGATTATACCTGGGGGGCACATATGGCAGGAAAATGTATTCAGGGCACGTGGCCCAAGGAACAAATGCATCTTCACATCAATCAAAAAGAGATGCTAGCTGTACTGAATGCCCTGACAGCTTTCAAGGACCTAATACATCCAGGACAACTGTTAATAAAGATGGACAATACCACAGTTATGTGGTACATAAACAAGCAAGGGGGCACACATTCCTACCCCCTATGCAGACAAGCCATGACTTTGTGGAACACAGCACTGACCTATCAAGTATATCTGCAGGCACAATTCCTGCCAGGAACAAAAAATACACTGGCAGACGAACTAAGCAGAAATCTCATGGATCCTCACGAATGGAAGCTAAATCCACAAGTGTTCAGCATGATAACGAGGAAATGGGGACGCCCAGACTTAGATCTTTTTGCCTCTCCTCACACTTACCAAATACAGAAATTTTGCACAAGAACTTATCACTCTCAAACATGGAAAGTGGATGCTCTATCATTCAGCTGGAAAGGCCTGACAGTCTATGCCTTCCCTCCGATGCCTGTTCTTACCAAGGTGCTACTAAAAGTCAAACAAGAAAGGTCAAAAATGATCCTGATTGCCCCAGACTGGCCACGCCAGCACTGGTACCCAATCCTAAAGAGTTTGTCTCAAGGCCCAGCTTGGCTTCTACCTCAAATTCCACATCTTCTGACACAACAAAACAATCAGATTCTGCACAGTCATCTCAGAACCTTAAACCTCGCAGCATGGCAGATAATGTAGCCACTCAGACTGCATCCCTGTGTAAATCTGTTATGGATGTCATTTTAGAAGCCAGGAGGCCCAGCACTAGGAAATCTTATGCAGAAAAATGGAAGAGATTCTGTGCTTGGAACCAGGCACAAGGGCTCGACCCACTTGTCCCTAATATACCTCAGATTTTACAGTACCTAACTGAGATGCTGGACAAAGGCTTATCTTTCTCATCTATTAAAATCCATGCCTCTGCCATTTCAGCTCATTACAATACGGAACCTTCTATTTTTTCACATCCTCTCTATGACAGTACCTCAGAGGGGCAAAAAATATAAGACCCCCAAGGAGAGCACCAGTACCTACTTGGGACCTCAATTTTGTTTTAGAAAAACTCACACTGCCTCCTTTTGAGCCAGCCAGCACAGCTGATCTAAAATTCTTGTCATGGAAAACTGCTCTGCTCCTAGCAATAACTTCAGCAAGAAGAGTCTCAGAGTTACAGGCATTAATGGCTGTGGAACCTTTCCTCATTTTTCATCAGGACAGGGTTTCTCTTAGGACCAACCCAACTTTTATACCAAACCATTCATTTGCCAACATTTTATCCAAATCCCCAGAATAAAGGGGAGAGACTTCTGCACACTTTGGACATACACAGACAGCTACGCTTCTATTTGGACAAAACAAAAGCTTTCAGAAAAACTGAGCAACTGTTTGTAGCATATGCTGCAGGATCACAAGGAAAGACTATCTCAAAGCAGACTATTTCAAAATGTATAGGACATTGCATTTGTTTCTGCTACGCACAGCGTGGCAAGTCAGTGCCTAAGAATATTAGGCCACATTCTACCAGGGCAGCAGCCACTTCAGCAGCCTTTCTCAGAGGAGTACCAACCAGGGATATTTTAGAAAGAAGGAAGAAAGAAAAAAGACCTTGGGTGTCGTCCACGGCTTCAGAATGTTAAAACACAATTTATTAATCGCTTAAAAAGTGAAGCTGACAGGATGTAAACTTCACTAAAATATGGTGAACTGAAAGAAGTTAAGTATCCAAGCAGTTGTCATCCACAGCTTCAAACTTCAGGCTGTTAAAACTCAGTTCATTGAAAACTTAAAAAGTGAAGCTGACAAAATGCAAGCTTCACTGAGATGCTGAAATAATTAGCCTAGTAATTAACATCCACAACTTCAGGCTTCAAGTTGTTAAAGCACAGTTAATAGATGCTTTGTAAGCAAAGCTGACAAAAACATATACTTCACTGGAGTGTAAAAAGCTGATGAAAATGTCCAAACGATAAGCGCTTTCGGCAGATGCCTTCTTCAGATCGTATAAAAGTATGGTTAGCTCTTCCTGTTTATAAAGGAAACACAATCAAGAGCTGGTAGCTAATTGCCTTTAGTGTTCTTAAAGGCACAGGACAAAAATAAATGTTCAAAGTGGAGATTTGTCTCCTATAATGTAGTTCAATGTTAAAAATGCTAGAATCATGTATTAATGTTTGGTAGGTTTCTTCTAGATTTTAGAACAGGTCTGAGAGGTACTATTGTATTAAGACCTGGGGGTCGATTGGCTCTAAAATTGTTGATCCAAAAGATCTCTCTCAATTCTGTCCTGTTACGGACATCTCCTTCCCTGATGTTTTGATATTTTAGAGGCTGCAACTTGGAGTTCAGTGCACACTTTTACCAAGCATTATCACTTACCTCTTTACTCCAAATCCAGAGCAGGCTTTGCCACTGCAGTTCTGCAGGGCCTTATAGCCACTCCTAATCCTATTTAGGCCCAGCTGCCCTTCCTCAGCTTTAGGATTCAACCCAAGTGTAATGACTGCAACAGTGAAACACGATGAACATAGTACAGTTGTGTACCTACCATAAATGTAGATGTTCGAGTGTATTCACTGTTGCAGTCCAGGTTACCCACCCACCCACCATCCCCCTTTTTTCATTGCTGGGACTTTTCTGTACTTCTCATTGCTTGTAGATGAAGGAAATGTTTATAGTAATATATGCATGTTTTTTGGCATAATTTTATCTTTCCAGCCTTCCTATCTGGGGGCACCTGACATCTGGGGCAAGAAAAACTGAAGAAAATGATGTCGGTTGCAACTTTTATACCCCTGGCGCACTGACTTCAGGGAAGAGGCGCCAGCAACCGATGCCAGACCAAGACTTTGGAACTCGGGCCGACTGCGGGTCGCCTGCCAGCAGGATAACCCAAGTGTAATGACTGCAACAGTGAATACACTCGAACATCTATATTTATGGTAGGTACACAACTGTACTTTTTCATACCCCTGACGACCTGACATCAGTCCTGAAGCGACAACAACCGACACAGAAATACTAAGTCTCTGGTATTCGGGCCGACTGAGGCCTACCTGCTGGCAGATAAACCCAAGTGTGATGACTGAAATGGTGAATATACTCGAACATCTACATTTATGGTAAGTATACACAACTGTACTTTCTACATGTACTCAATTTCTTTCCTTTCATTCTGCACTTCCTCCTCTTCTTGATTTATAAGTTTCCCCTTACTCTGCAATACTTTAGCCTTTGTCATCCCCTGTAAATAATTCATATTATTTCTTAACCATATCTCTTTCTCTTTTATTTCTACCCTGTTTTTCAGTTCCTTTTTCATTTCATCCCACTCACTATCTATTCTTTCTGAAGAAATTTCTATCTTCTGTGTTAACTCTTGCATAATTTCTACATACCATACATTGAATTCTTCTCTCTTTAACATCTAGGTAGGAAAGTGTCATTGCCCCATTTTACTGTTACCCTGCATTGTTATATTAGTTTTTTTATTGGTGCATGATCTAAAATAGTTATTGGATGTTTGTCAAAGTTTTCAGTGAAATGGACATGCTTCTGTGAAATATAATTGTATCTAGTTTAGCCCAGTTATTGTACCTTGGTAACAGTATGCAAATTATTTCTGAGTTCCTACTACTGAATTTAAATTTTCCATACAAAATATTTTCATAAATTTCTTCAGAAGTGTACCATCTTTTGTTATATTTTCCCATCTATGCCCCACTGATACATCCTCATTATTGCAAACCAAGTTCCTGTCTCCACCTTTAAGTAGTAATCCCTACCAAAAAGTATTTCTCCAAATTTTTTTTAAGCTCTTTAATAGCAGTTTTTGGAAGAAAGTAAGTACACACCGATAGCCCTTACTACCACAAATCTACAGTTATTGTCTTTTTTCCCTCTTCTGTCACTATTTGAGGCCCTCTAGCAATCAGTATGTTTACTGTCCTTTTCCTTTATCCCTGGTATTCTGCTGAATATCCATTCTGAAATACTTTCTTTGTCAAATTAACATTGTCATTATTTCCAAATATGTCTCCTGTGGCATTGCTAATTGAACTCTGTATTCCTTGTTTTTTCTTCTTTTCTAGCACCTTTGGATTATCACTTAAGTCATAAGCAAACATATATTTATATAAAAGAAAATAAATCATGTTCACATTATACAGTTACAATCAGTCCAACATTACATTACTTGATTAATTCCTGCCTTTCTTTAAACCTCATTCCTCCAAAACATTATTCAGCAGGTATTGTTCCCACAATTTCCATTTTTTCATATATAATTTGTGCCTTCCCTTTTCTAAGGATCCACTTCCAGTTCTTGTACAGTTGGTTTAGACTTTGATTTCCATTTTCTAGTAATTGCTTTTTTGGCAGCCACCAGATTCAGACTTAACTTATGTCTAGGAAATTCCAATCCTGTATCTTAGCTCAAAAAATAATGTTCTCAGTTACACTAATTTGCTCACAAACTATTTCTAACAGAGTACTCTGTAGGGAATTTTTAAAGTCTGCCAATTCATTATACATCCAAAAGATGTGTCCCCAGTCACCTTTTTCTTCCTCATCACACCTCCAACATTTGCCATCTACCTGACAAAAAATTCTTTGGAGTCTGCTTGGGGTACTAAAAAAGTACCTATGCAAACACTTTGAAGCAAAAATCCAGAGTCTTCTAGACTTTGTGCATATTTGGGAGGTCTGCATATGTTCTCCCATTGTTTCCTTGTGAATTGATTATCCAGTCGCTTTTAACCTCCTTTCACTGATTCCTTATGCCCTACTAATTATCCCCTTTTTTAATAGTAGTGCACTCTGCATTTCTTAATGTAATTAAGTACTCCTTCTTTTTTTTGTCTATACCTGTAAGGCTATTTACATTCCAAGATAGTATAGCTAGAGTAGCAGTTATGTTAAACTATTTCCCCATCTATTATACATGACAGCTTTTTTTAATATGTAGTTCCAACTTTTGCCTTACTTGCAAACATGGTTTGGCAGGCTGAACATTTAGACATCTGTTTTTTTCTCATCTCAGTTTGAACCTATGTCTCATTTGATAGACTTTTCCTTTAATGAAAACACTCAAAAAACTAATTACATTTTAAAAACAACCCAAATTCCTGTTAACTTAGAGCAAACACTCAGAACTGTGTACATTTTCAGCAAATGAAGTTTAACCCTTAGGTAACAGTATTTGTTACCTAACTACAGTTTCCATTGTATTAGTTAGCAGAAACATATCTGCTATTAGTAAGGAGAAACATACAGTTTGTTTATTTGGTATCTGAAAAGCAGAAAGTGTTTGTTGCAAACTCTAATTTGCATCTCATCTAACTACAGTTCTAACGGGTTTTATAAGCAGAAACATACTTGGTATTTGTAAGCAGAAACATACAGTTGTTTGTTTATTTGGTATTTGAAAAGCAGAAGCACAGCGTTTGTTACACATTCTAACCACTGTCTTACCTAACTATGGTGAACTTTAACTTGTTAGACTTAGTACATTGTTAAATTTTTCTGTAATGATCTGCCTAGACACTGTTTCCTATTCTTTGTGATTTTTTTTTACTCTTCCCCGGACATTTATCTGTGTACCTACTTATTGTACCTTTTCTTGTACCAACTCTCTGTCTTCTGAAAATCCTTCCATCACTTTCTGACTAATATCCTCTACTCTCCTAATTGTCTCCATTTCTCCTAGAACTGTACTATTCACTTTCTGCTCACACTCTGTCTATTTTTTCTCTTTGCAGTTTGCTCGGGCCATCCACAAGCCTCGGGATCGCCCCCCCCCCCAACCCTTGGTTCTGAAGCAAATTTTCAGCAAAAGCTCAAATCAGCCTTGGGAAACCTTAACTTTTAAATGCAAGCCTTCTAGTAATATTAATTATTAGGTGAATGTCATTAAATTATTTTTAACAATTTTCTCTTATTTGTGAGTTGAGCACAGCTGCATTGAGCTCCATTCAGCTTCTAACTTGGAAAGCTTTAATGAAGTCAGCCATTAGGTAGGAACATACTCTACTAATTGTATAAGTCCCTTATTCCCTCTGTATACAAACAGGTGAGCTCTAGAGTCTAAGGTTAAAAATATTTCAAAACAAACCTTTAGTTCAGTCTCAATTCCGTTAGCTCTGCTCATCCATAAAGAGCTTGCTAGCAACATTTGGTTTCTGTAAGATGAAAAGTTCTAACATAGTGTATTGTCTTACTGATATTTCCTGGCTCCTGATTGTTTTTTTTTCTTTTCTGTTTGGAATCCCTCCTGCAGGGGTTGCTCTGCCTGCTCCATTTGCCCTTCGGGCTCACTCCGAATCCCTCCTGCTGGGGTTGCTCTGCCTGCTCCATTTGCCTTTCGGGCTCACTCCCCTACCCTACCCTGCTTCCATATCCTACCCACCCCCAGTGCTTCATTCCTCTTGAGCACAAGGCAGACAATCTATACCATGCTCGTGCTACACCTATCACTTCTTACTGCACTCATATTACTATCTCACCTCACTACTTATCACCACAACACATTCCAGACACCCACTTTTCATCACACCACAAACTCACCTTACCATACTCCTCCATGTACATATCTCACCATCAGTCTTACACTTGTCAGTATTACTAGCCTCCAATATTTTCCATTTAAATTAATACCTACTAAAGATAGTCACTATAATCCTCAGTTATTCAACAATGAACTTATCAAATGATTGAAGCTACTTACCAGCATTGCCTCTAGGCTACTGCTTAGTGGTGACATCCACTCAAACCCTGGACCACTCTCAGATAACACCAGCCCATCTAATCACTCTAGTCTCAACACCCCCACACATCCAATCCTAAACAGAAAAAAATCAGACCTGTTGCTAATGAGCATTAATATTACAAGTATAGCCAACAAATTTGACATTCCCCATGCCACTCTAGCTAGATACTCCCCAGACATAGTCATAATCACTGAAACATGGTTAAAACCAAGTACAAAAGATAATGAAATACTTCCCCCAGGTCACTCCATACTACGGGTGGATAGATTCAACAAAAGAGGAAGTGGAGTTGCTGTCCTCTTTAAAGACAATCTCACTTTAACTTTCCTTGAATGAAAACAACCCACAACTGGACAGTGCAGAAATCATCTATACCACACTAATCATAAATAAAAGAAAAACACTTAATATAATTGGCTGCTGTATCCCACTTGGAAATAATGTCCCAGTTATAGAATGTCTATTACACCGGGCAAGTAGTTACCCTTAGGAGATGTTCATACTGGGTGGTTTTAATTTAGACTGGCTTGCATGTGCTACAGATCACCCCATCCATCACATAAACTTGCATGGTTTTACAGAAACTGTTCAAAAACCTACCCGAATAGATAAAGCTAGTAAAAATCAAATCATCTTGGATTGGATATTATTAAATAACTCCTCTCACTCATTCCAATCAGGTTGCCTTCCTGATGGTCTGAGCAACCATCTACTCACATTTCTTATACAACAACACATATTCCCACCAAAACCTACTATGTTTAAACAACTCAGAATAAAACATAACTTTAATCTTGACAACGTCTTAGCTGACCTACAAAGATGCAATTGGACTCCATTCAAATACCTTGACATAGATGATGCAGTGAACCACTTTAATAAATCTTTCTTAGATATGGTAAATGCACATGCCCCTGTTGGAGCCATCACAGTAAAATCAAACTATGCCCCCTGGCTAAGCAGAGACACTAGGGTCCTTCTGAAAACTAGAGATAAAGCCTGGGAACTGTGGCATAAAACAAACACAGTAGTTTTTAAACAGCAGTATCAAGAACTTAAAAACAAGGCAAAAAACAAATAAAACTGGATTAAATACATTTCTATAATAACATTCAAAAACACACATCAAAAAAACACTCAAAAATTCTGGCCAGCTATAAACTCAATCCTTCACCCAGGAAAATCTACACCAACGCCAAACATCCATAGCAATTCCGATAGCATAGCTACCATTTTTAACAAACATTTTACTGAATCTATAATTGTCCTTTCCAAACAGCAAACTCCTACTCTTCTTGATACCAAACCAGCCAAGTCTACAACTAGCAATGCCACATTCTCTTTCTCCCAAGTTCCTACATCTACCATAAAAAACTACCACAGAAACTAAAACCTACTGCACTTGCCATAGATAACTTACCCAGTGAATACCTCAAAAGTGCAGCTGAATTGCTTATTGGAATTATTTCACAAAAGTAAGTGGACATCCCCCAGAAGAAAAGGAAAAAAGTACATTTTAATGTCTTCAAAACACAACACGTTATCACTTCATTAGAAGTTGTATTATTGTAAATTTCTACACAGAAGTTTTATTACTCCCCATAAAATAGGTCTAATGTTCGCTAGTGAAAATATTTGTTGGAGGTGTGATAGGAAACTAATGGCTAACTGGGGACATGTTTTCTACGACTGTTTAAATTAAAAACTTATTGGAGTAATATAAATTATTTTTTCAAACAATATTCAATGACAATTTTAATCTAACTAAAACAATAATACTGTTTAACTCCCCTATACCAGAATGTGTGCCAAAGAACCAACTATCAATATTATGGACTTTACTAACCATAGCCAGAAAAATAATCATCATAAATTGGAAAAATAATTCTTCTCCTTCATTTAAAGAATTTAAACAACTTGCACTGACTGTTAGACAAATGGACATCAATACACTAAAGAACAGAACCAACAAGAGGACATCATACTTCAACACTTGGCAGAATGTAATGGAAATTCTTGAGAAAATGGATAATATCTCAAATTGAAAAATGTAAACATTCTTAGTAATGTGTATTTACTTAATCTATTTAGACACATTTGTAAATAGTTATGTTTTGATGTTAAAGTTATTATATTTAGTCATTGATTTGTTTTTATTTCTATTATCTCAATGTCTATATGAATTATGACAATATTTTCTGTACCATTCAACACTTATTTTTTCGTATAACTGTATCAAAATTGGAAAACAAATAAAAAAAATTAAGTGAAAAATTGCAGCTGAATCTATAGCCTTCCCAGTATCAATCCTTATAAATAGATCCATTCTCGAAAGCAAGGTCCCTCAACTGTGGAAAATTTCCCATGTAATCCCACTTCATAAAAGGGGACCTTCCACAGAACTGACAAACTATCGGCCAATTGCTATTTTTTCACCTCTTTCTAAGCTACTCGAAAGGTGTATTCATCTCCAGGTCATGAAATTCTTACTAACAAATAACCTTCTCGCAAACACTCAACATGGGTTTTGCCCATCACATAGTACCACTACAGCTCTCTTATCCTTCAGAAATACCGTAAACCATCACAGGAATAACAACTTTGTATCTGCCATCTTTCTAGACCTATCAAAAGCTTTTGATATGGTCTCCCTTTCCAAACTAATAGCTGTACTAACTGAAGTATCCTTCTCACCATCTGCCACAGCATGGTTTCATAACTATTTATCTGCCCGTCAACAATCTGTTCTATGGCAGGGTGACCTATCTACATGCCTTCTTTTATCCATTGGTGTCCCCCAAGGATCTATCTTGGGTCCTCTCCTTTTCTCCCTCTTTACTAAGAATCTACACACAGCTACTCCACATGGTTCTATAAAACAGTATGCAGATGATTCAACACTTATCTGTGCTGCCACTTCTCTATCACCACTTCATTCTCAAACACAGGAATCTTTCACTTCTGTTGAAACATGGTTAGCCAATGCCCATCTAATCCTGAACCCAAACAAAACTAAATTATTACTCTTCCAACCTAACAAGACATCTATCTCATGCCCAACATTTAACATAATAGCCAAAGACAATACTGTGATCTCCCCAACAGCCCATACAGACCTTCTTGGAGTGAAAATAGAGAATACCCTAAAATTTGCATGTCTCCCTAACTATAAAAAAGTCCATAAGAAACTTGGAAGTCTATATAGGCACAAAAGGTTCTTGACCAAATGGCCAAAATTACATTAGCACAAACCCATCTGCTCTCCACTCTACTATATGCCTCTCCAATTTTAACTAATCTAAGGAAAACTGACTTATCTAAGCTAGAAGCATGTTATAATAAGATTGCTAAGTTCACATCTGACTGCCCATATAGAACACGTCATTGTACAGCTTTAAGGATACTAGACTGGCTTGAGCTTCCCAGCATTATTCTTTACAACCGACTCTCTCTAACTCACAAAATTGTAACACAACAAACTAGAACACCTGCACTACAAAGTCTCATCCTTCCTTTAGTTCCAGCAGACCACTTCACTCTAACAACAAGAACTTACTCACCATGTCCAAAGTCAACAACACTGCAGGAGAATCTTTATTTTCCAACTATATGTCTCGTACTCCCTTTCTAACTCCATTCTCTCTCAATCTCATCCACTAACCACTTTAAGCCATTACTTAAAGCTTATCTAAAAAATAAGTGGCTATGTTCCTGTACTAACCCCTCATGAGTGCTCTGATACATCACAGTATATCCAACTTCTCCCACGGTGTTTAATCCTTTGTTCCTACCGACCTCTCTTAACCTTATATCTTGACATAAGTCATACCTACAAATAGTACTAGCTATGTTCAAAGCCTAGGTTTTGTTGTCAAGGTGTAACAAATTTGTATGTTCTTATATATACTACATTTTGTTTACTGTATACTTTTTTGATTATTGTAATGTGTGCATGAAAATTTACTGCTACTCATGGAGCTTTTCTCCCCGGGCCTCTGCTGAAAAAGGACCTGTGTCCAGTCGGACTTTCCCGGTAAACAAATGTTAAATAAATAAAAACAATTCTCCAAAATTGACAACTGCACCTACAGGTATTACCTAATCTAAAATTAAAATTACCCTCGCTATGGCATATCTTACAGATGTGTTCCCACTTACAATGATTGCTGACTGTTCTTTCTTAGCTCTTTTCCCCTCCATGATGTGAAAATCAGCTTGCATGATTTCAGAAAACATTAACTTTTAGCCCCAAGAAAAAAAACTGTTCTGCCCTCCTTTATTAATTTATTTATTTGACATATGTTAACCGGGAAAGTCTGACTGAGCAAAAACCCTTTTTCAGTGGAGGCCCGGGGAGAAAAGCTCCACAATAAAACACAAAAAACTATGTGCAGGCATATCAGACATAACACAATAATACACAGATCACAGTAGGATACAAGCGTAGGAAGCATTAAAGCTATATGCAGACTTTATAGAAATAACACAGTATTGCACACATCAGTTTTACAGAGATTTTTGATCTAACCAGATGTTTAAGCAGGGATATTAAACAGTATTTGTTAGATAGTTCCTTATATGTTTGGTAGTCAGTGGGCAATTTAGTCCTTGTCCACAGCTTACAGGCATTATCTCTTTTCTTTATTAGGGAGAGTGTAGCCTGTGTGAGCCAAGGGGAGAATCTAGATTGGACCCTTTTAGTCTGAAGATAGACAAGGGTGTTGAGAGTGTTAAGAAATATGGTGTTAAATTCTTGGACAGCTTAATCTAGGGAAAGATTAAAAAGGAAGGGCCGGTTAACAGATATAAGAATGTTGTTAAAGGAGTCTGGAAGAAAGTTGGAAAGTTTTAGTTTGTTAATAGAACAGTGCTCAACTAAGTTGTGTACTGTTCTATTAAACACACACACACACACACACACACACACACACACACACACACACACACACACACACACACACACACACACACACACACACTAAAGTTTTCTGTCTGCAGGGAGGCATCCTTGACTTTACTTTTTTTAATGAACTGGTTGCCATTGTACCTTTAAGATTTATATTTTCCTCAACAAAGAATGTTCAGGACTCTCAGGATTAATTGCCTGGACTGGCAGACAGTTCAGCTCTATATAAAAGTAGTCAGCAATGAGGATAAAAGCAACTAACAAATCTGCAGATGTATGAAGGAATCTTTGTAAATTTCATTCAGGACATTATGTACAAAATTTCCCTGGCCAACTGCCCTCATTTGCCATTTTCATGTCAGATTTCTTATTTGCCATGGAGAACATTTGCTTATGGAAAAACTACATGCTAATATCTATGCAGATGCAACAACCGTAGCATTTTGTATGTCTTTTCATCATTTTGTCTTATTTTTCAAAACTATTTGATTACAAAAAATTGTTTATAGCTCCAGCTATGAACATTAATCTAGACATCCATAGGTTCAGAGTGTCTGTAATAGGCTAATGACCACAAGGGTCTTTTTAAGCTTAGCCATGCATCCCAAATCTCTGACAAGTTCTGGTACCCTTGATAAGTGTAAGTAGGAGACTGGACGATGATTCATTTACAAGCAGGGGCCTGGGAGATGAACTATTTACAGGCCGCCTGTGTCCATTAGGGACATAGGTGCCACACTAGCTGCCTGTGTCCATTAGGGACATAGGTGCCACACTAGGGATGAATTTGCTGGTCCCCAACCAGTTGTCTAAGGTACACTTGAAGTGGATTAGGGAGGAACTCTGCTTCACATGATAGGTGGATTGTTCCAGAGAAGGGGTAGTCTCTGGGATACATTCCTGTCCTTCCAGCTGGTCCTGATTATATCAGTGGCATGGTTTAAATTTTTAGAACAGATAATTCTGATGTTATTCGTTTTGCGAATGTGCCAGGCATTGACCCCCCCCCCCCCCCAACGGCATAAAGAAGACAGAATACAGGGCTTAGGGCACTGAGGTGATCTGCATAAGACATGTTACTTATGCCCTGTATACTTTTGCGTGGAATCTCTATGGGCATTTCAGTTGTTGGATATGCCTGTTTAAGTACATACTAAAGGGGGCATTATTGTCAATGATAAGTCTGATGAATGCTGAATACAGTGGAACAATGACCTCCTTGGGCCTAGATGCCATACCTTTGTTTATAAGTTGCACAATATAGAATGATTTTCTCACTAGTGTATACACATAATGGTCAAAGGCTAGATTACTGTTGTTTTGTGTCCCCAGGTCCCTGACTACTGGGTTGATTCTTAGGGGGGGTTGTTAATATAATAGTTACCAGGAGGTGGATGACTTCCCAAAGGATATTATTATGCATTTCTTGGCATTTAACCTTAGTCCATGACTCTGACATATTATTTGTCTGTGTCAGCCTGTCCTGGAGAACAATGGTGTCTGGGGGGGATTCTTTGACTGCTCCTAATTTTCAATCATCTGCAAATTTGGCCAAGCAGAGGACCTTAACATTGGCCTTGACTACAGAGAAGTAAATGCCAAAAAAGAGTTGTCCCAGGACTGACCCTTGAGGGACTCTGCTTGTGAATGGCCTCTTTGTAGAGGTGGACTCCCCAATTCTAACTTCCTTGGTTCTGTTTGTGAGCCAGGTGGCTATCCGCTTGGTGACATAAGGGTCTGTACCTAACTTCTTGAGTTTATCAACAGTGCCTGAGTGGGTATTGTGTCAGATGTCTTGGTCAGGTCAAGGTAGGCAATGTGAACCATTTTGCCCTCATTCATTGCTTTGGTGACCTTCTCAAACAAATCCACCAGGTTAAGTAGGCATAAGCTGTCCTTGACAAAGCCAAATTGAGTTGGCTTCAGTGTTTGAAGGTTTCCTATGTCATTGTTGATCATTTCCATAGCTTTGCATATTTGACTAGTGAGACTTATGGATCTGTAGTTTCCAGGGTCTGTAGATGACCTACCTTTGTGCAGAGGGATGACTGTTGCTTTTCTCCATTCATGATGCACAAAGCCTGTTCAGATGTTACAGTTAAGTAGTCGTTTCAGAAGACTTGATAGGTCATGTTTCATGCTTTTTTGAAGGCATCCTGGGATATTGTCTGGGTCCATTGATATAGTGTTCTTGGCCTTAGAGAGAGCATTGAAGACCTGTTCCCTAGTGATAATAGAAGGCAATATATTTGATGGTATTTCCTGAAGGGAGGTTAAGGGGATGAGAGGAGTAAAGTTAGAGCTGAATTTGTCTGCAAGTAGGTTTCCTATATCTTCAGGCTTAGTATAGGTGGCTCCATTAACAATGAGCTCTATACACAATTGTGTATTGCCTTTAAAGTTGCACACATAAATAATGCATTGTGGTTGTTCTTGGCCTAGGAGGCCAAATGTACCTCAAATTTGGCTTTGGTAGACTTTATTTGCCCTCTGCGTTTTGTTTAGTTTGATGGCGGTGCATTTATCCTTCAGGGTGCTACACCTACTAATTTTTGCCATGATTTTCTGCCTTCTTTTATACAGCTTGTTGATGTGATTCCACCAGGGCACCTTGTTTTTTGAGTTAGTTCTGTGCTAATTTCTGGTGGGTGCAGCTGCCTCTCTGCAGCTATTAATATGCTTGTATAGGGTTTCCTTGAACAGTTCTGTGTAGACAGCAGTGTTGTCAGGGTTTATGGGAGCTTAAAATTTTGCCAGGTTATCACTTAGCAGTAGGAAGTTGGCCTTAGAGTACTTCCTGAACATTTCAGGTTTAGCTGAGGTTCCAGGTTTTATTTTTACTTCAAAGGAGACACATTCTGTGGTCTGACCTTAGCAGCGAAGACATTACACTAGGGGGGTGTGCATCACTCTCCCATATTAGTGAGGACCAGATCTAGTATGCTTGTGCCTCTGGTTAGCATAGCGACAATCTTGTCTAGGAAGTTTGTGTTTACAAAATCCAGGAATCTCTGTTGCTGCTCATTTGGATATGATTCCTAGTTAATAGGGGGTAATTAAAGTCATCCATGAGTATAGTATTGGTTTGGATGGTGAGTGTTTCCAGTATGCTTAAGTACACATTATGGGTTTTCTAGGTCATAGACGGTGACCTATTTATTATGAGGAAGTGGTACAGGATTTTGCCTATGGTGATTTGAATATGGTGAAGCTCAAGTTCATCATCTTGTTTAACCAGCCTTGTGGTACATTTATCTTTGATGTAAATCAGTACACCTCCACCTTTAGTCCCTGTCTGTGCAGTAGCTGGTCTAAATGTGTGGAAGTAATTGTAGCTTTTTACTGCCAGTTTGCTCTCTGCAACTTTAAACCATGTCTCAGTGACTGCACAGATGTCAGCATTCTGTAGGGTGAGGAGAGCTTGTAGGGAGTGTTTAAACTCCTAACATTGAACAGACCATCCCTGGCAAAGCAATGTCATCTGTTGACCATCTCCTTCCATGCAGACAAATATTTCACCCCCTTAGAATGACATCAGAAACCAAGACAATTTCTACAGGCAGTCATCTTCTGTTCATTTTGTGGCATCATCCTTGGAGAAGGTAACATGCTGCTCAATGCTAGGATCATGCTAGCCTGGGACACACATTCCAAGAGCTCCATGACGTTTCTGTTCATATAGTCTCAGGAGGCATGTCTCAAGTCATTTACGCCCACGTGGACTCTGACTGACTCATACTGGTACTTGTGGTCCAGTGACCTTGAGTGTCTGTGTAATGTGTTGGATTCTGGTCCCAATAAGCAACTGACCCTGACTTTCTCCTTCCTTAGCCTGGTGACAGGGACATCAGTGTGTCTCACAATAGAGGCTCCAGTGATCAGAAGGTTAGATTATTTGGTAGTTTGCCTTATTGGCTTAGAAGTAGAGGCTCCATAAGATGTTACTGGATGTGTTGATATGGGAGCTATTTTGAAAGACTGCTTTCTGGAATGCTGAGGGCATTTGTTATGCTTGCTTCATCTAAGAGGTCTTTGGGGTTTAGGAAGTTTATGGTAAAGTGCCTCAGCATATGTGGGTTTATGTTTCTGCTTTGAACCACGTGTGATGGGTGTAGTACTACTGACAACCTGATTGATATTAGGAATTCTTTTATGTGAGAGCTGTGCGTCATTGACATTGTGTATGTTCATCTCTCACATACCTTATTGGTTTGTTTGAGAATTAGTTGATTGTCAGTAAATATGAGGTAATTTCTACATTACCTCAGGATGCCCATAAACATCAGGCCCTTTTTGCAGTGAGAATATAAAGTAATGTTAGGAGTATATGTTTCGCAACTCTGGGGACGGTGCTTATCACTGCAAAGTAGTTGCCCTGTATGCAACTAGGTATTGGTCAAATTTTAAGGGTGCTTTTAAAGGAAAATGTCAAATCAAGGTATCTACATCTGTACAAGTCACTGCCAAACTCTCGGGGGAAGCTATTAAAGTAGACCCTCGTGATTTATGGATGAAGTATTTAGGGAGATATTTTGAAGTTAGATTTGACAGCAGCTAATCAAAGAGTACTTACTGAAAAGAAAGAATTAGCTTTCTCAGGAATGATGAAAAGAGGGGATTCATCTGATTGGCTACAGCCTAGCTACTACTACTGCTGGTCTCACCACAGCCTCATGCTGCTGTGATGCACTGCTTTTTTGCTTCTTCTCTCACCAGAAGCAAAACAATAGCACCAATCCCAAGATGAGAAACAGGTCACAGGCTCTTTGGTCATCAGCAGTCTTGTCCCAGATGATGCAGAGGTCTGTAAGCTTGTTGAAGCCTTTTCATATTAGATTTGTTGAACAACAACCAAACCAATCAGGAAGGTCTCTCACAGACACTCACTGGCCAATCAGCGATGGTCAGGAATCAGTGTTCTCTGCTCCTTCTCTCACCAGGAGCAAATTATAAGCACAGATTTCAAGCTGGCACCTATGAAGCAGTTATCAGGCTTTCTGACAATCAGCAGTCTCCACAAAATAATGTCTGCATGCACCTTCTCTCATCAGGAGCAAAACGGAAGAACTAATCCCTAAATGACTACTGAGAGACAGAATGTGGACTCTCCAGTAAATGGTGGTCTTTGACTTAGATGTTGCTGGTTTTAGAGGTAAGATGGAAAAAGTGGATTAATATCCTAAGATTTTTCAGTGTATACTAACTTGTTAGATATATATATATGAAAGAGGGGTAGCTCAGGTTTCAGTAATGTAAGAGGAGAGCCCCTCCCCAAACCATTTAGTTACCTGGAGCTATGTTTCTTTTAATATAAATGGTATAATGTCCTCCTCCGAGAGTGAATCTCACCAGCTAAACATATCTGCCTCCTTCCTGTCCTGAATCTCATCAACTAACATTTTCTTCCAGGATGCTTGATAATTTAATTCCCAAAAGAGTCATTAGCCGTAGTAGTACTGCCTGCTTATATGGATCCACATCTGCTCTTCCCAATCCTCTGGAACTACTGAGCAGAGACATTTTCTCCCATGCAACTTTGGGATGTTTCTCATTCCACACAAGCTTTTAATTGTCTATTAAAATGTCCACAAAACATTTAGAGGTGGATCCTAGAATAGCCTACATGACTTACAGTGTTTGGTACAATACTAACATTAAGATGCGTTATTATTTAGTGCATATTTCTGAGAACACTAATTCATCAAATAAAATTAACAAAACTTTTATAGTAACAATCCAGTAATATAAATGTTAATCATCTTTGCTCAACAAAGTGACAGGAATTGTAGTCTTTATTCTCAAAATATAGAGGAAAACAGCAGGTCCGGTTCTACTGTTAAAAAAGGGATAATTAGTAGACCATATAAAATATTGTCTGATAACTTTAAGAAACAATCAGAGGAGGTTGGAAAGGATTAGGAAGAGAGATTGGATAAGCAATTCGCAAAGAAACAATGGGGACATAAATGTATGGTTCCCAAGTACCTAACAAAGTCTAGAAGATAGGATTTTTGCTTGGAAATGTTTGCATAGATATTTTCATACCCTGATCAGACTCCAAAGATTTTTTCCTTAGGTAGACTGCAAATGTTGGAGGTGTGATGTGGAAGAAAGGAGGTTATTGGGAACATATTTTTGGGGGTGTAATTACTTGGCAGACTTTCAAAATTCCGTGCAGACTACTCTATCAGAAATCTTGAGCGAGCAAATTGGTGGAACTAAGGAAATTATTTTTTTTGAGCTGTGATACAGAATCGGAATTGCTACTTAGTAAGGCCTTGCTAAGTTTAATTCTGGTGGCTGCAAAAAAAAAAGCAATTACTAGAAAATGGAAATCTGTCTAAACCATGTTAGAAGTAGTGAATATAGTAACAGAGATAAAAGAACCAGAAGTGGGATCTTTAGAAAAGGGTAGGAGCAAATTACTTAGAAAAAACTGGGAACAATGAGAACAATACATCCAGAATAATGTTTAGGAGGAGGCATGAGGTTTAAGGGAAGACAGGAATTGAGTGAGTTATCTAATGTTCTATTGATAATAGTTGTATAGAATATAATATATGATGTATAATGTTTGCAACTAAAATATTAATATGGTTTGTTTTCATTAATACAAATGTATGATTGCATATGTCATGAGATAATTCAATAAAGATGTTTTTTGTTTAAAAAATACAGATGAAAAACAGTCATTTAGCATATATTAGCCCAACGTGGAACTAGATGTAGTCAGGCAAATTCAGCCAAAGAAAGCAGCATCAAATGTCAAAAAAGTGGAAGCTGCTGATATGCTGAAAACAAGAGCCTGAATCCATATAAATCTGACATAACAGAGAATTCAGAATGTATAATGATCTGTCTAAGAGATGAATAAGTATTAATACAACAACCCTGCCAAGCAGCAAGAGAAAACCACTTGTTAATTAATTTCAGGAGGCAGTCAGAATGTTGTTTTGTTTATGTTGCACATCATATAAATAAGTGAACCTCAAGTCTTGTTTTTCTTCCTTCCTCCTCAGCAGGAAAATGCACACAGAGAGCTGAACTACATACTGCTGACATAATTATGCACATATCACAATTATGTGCTAGGAAGAAACAGCAGCAAGCAGTAAAAACTGGGTCCCAGTAATTGCTAAATTGACAGTCAAACTCAGTTGTCTCTTAAAATGTAGTTCATGTCAGTGAATGTAATTAAAATCAAAATAATATCATCCTACTAAAGGGTACTCAAAACTTCCAAAACAATTAAACAGCAGATCAACATTTCCACAAGGAGGCCAGATAGATACAATGTAGCAAAGTTCAAATCTGAGAATGTAGTTAAGACCAAAACAGTAGCTTATTTTGCAAGAGGTGAGGAATCTAAATAGAATGTAACAAAATGGCAGTGCAGAATAAGAATAATACCAACGTAGTGTTGCAGCACTGCAACAGTTAACATTACTGAAGGCACAGTTGTTTGAAACTCTGTCCAACAAACACTGCAACAACCAGAAGAGATCTGTGACTGGAAACATGTCATGTTAAGAATCAACATAAGATGAAATTCAGTCTGTGAAGGCAGAAAGTAGACTAAATAAAGAATTTGCAATATTTATAACCAGCAGCTAATCAACCAACATCTTTGACTCAACAATGATAGCTCTAAA
The DNA here is from genome assembly GCF_019279795.1 of Protopterus annectens. Classification (NCBI taxonomy): domain Eukaryota; kingdom Metazoa; phylum Chordata; order Ceratodontiformes; family Protopteridae; genus Protopterus; species Protopterus annectens. The sequence goes on along the minus strand of NC_056735.1, from coordinate 1,873,815,760 downwards.
CATGTTTTGTTCTTCCTTGCACTCAGTGGATGAAAAATGAATAGTTAGATTGACAGAGTTGCTTGGCCAGCATGTTCTCTACTTCTGAAACATGGATCCCCTGTGATACAGCTCACTGATATTAGATGGATTCCCTGTTGTAGAGATTAGTGATATTAAGGTGCCAGAGAGCCACCTAATGGTCTAACCTTGTTAGCAGTGGGACACGATGAAGGAAATTTTATAGAAAGTTTAAAGAGTGTTCATGGCAATCCATGTCATATGGAGTGTTAATGTGGAGGATCCTGTCCATAAGGTCCTCATTCCATGAGCTATATGTAGCCCCCCATGTAACAGGAAGTGTCTTTGGTGAAGAACATTGATTGCATGAGGATCAAGAAGTTCTCCTTCTAACAGGTATGCAAGAGAAAATGAGCACACCAGCAGAAGGTCTGTCCAAAGATGACTGCACCCACTGGCTTGCCCATCCACTAAAGCACTATCATACCAGGTTTTGCAAGAAGGATTTCAAAGTTGTAGACTGGTCTGAGACCATGGAGCTGAGCCTGGTGCTGCTCCAGAGTCCAGAGAATAAGGCTGTGGAGTTCCTGCACACTTTTCAGTGGAAGTAGAGCACTGGTTCAAGAATGGCTCGAGTAGACTGACTTTTCTTTGTGAATTGAAGAGTGGAATTGTTGCAGTTGTTGAAGAAGCCTAAAGTCTAGAACAGGATCAACACCATCCTAAGTTCCTGCAAAAGAAGTTCATGAAATTGTGCTGCAGAAGGCCAGCTTTCCAGACTAAAGAATGCCAGAAGAGGTGTCACTGAATAATCTCCTCACTGGCTTACAGTTGTTGTGTATATCCCTCCTTCTACCAATAAAGAGTTAGTGTCATTTTTCTACAAGTTCTCTTTTCTGGGGGCAGAAGTACACCCATGCCAGTCCATGTGATAGCATTATACTGTCCACTACAAAAAAAAAAAAAAAAAACACTTTCATTCTTGTATCCACTGCTCTTTCTTGGTGCTTGTAGGTGGGTTAAAATGTTGATCCTTGCTGTCATCAGTTAGAACTTTTGTATTCACTTTTGTGTTGAGGGTGGGGAAAGGAGGATTTTTGCCACTAGAGTGAGGGCTGTTCTGTTTCCTTGGGTAAGCTAGAGTTTCTGCAGTTGGGTCTTCACTCAGAGGATTAGCTCAGACCTACTGTTCCTAGTGGTAGGCCCATGTTTTTCGTTCCCTCTAGGCTTTGCAGGAGAGCAGGGGACCTATCCATTTCCATTCCTCTGTTTCTTCAAAGAACTGACTATTTAGACATACTGTTGGCGTCTTCTCCTGGTAATGTATCCTATGTTGCCCCCCCCCCTTTCATATCCATTTCTCCTGTTCTTGAAAAGCGTTCCCTTGAGATTGTCAGTTATGTATCAAAGGAACTTGGTGTAACGGCTTCATTTATTACAACTTTTTTTCTCAGGTCCAGTTGGGTCTGTCAGTCCTAGTTGAGGAAGATTTATTATAGGTTCATAGGTTCATAGGTTCATACTAGGCTATCTGCCCAAGGGCATTTATAAGCCTAGCCCATAGTTATGTGGCTTTCGCCACCCCTTTAGTTTGAATAAAAACTATGCCTATCATTTTTCTGTGCCTCTGTCAAGCAGTGACACTGAAGTAATCCCTGGGGTATATCTGCGATCTCCCATCCATTGGTCAAGATTCCTCTTGAACAAGGCCAGCGAGGTGCTCTGCCTCACATGTACCGGGATTTTGTTCCACAGCATAGGGAGTCTCTGGGTGATGAATCTGTCCCTCCAGCACATTCTATTTATAACCGTGTCAAGGTTTAAGTCTCCTGCCCTTGTGGTTCTGAGGGATCTAGATTTTTGAGGTGAAGCATATTCATCAAATCTGGGTTTGACATGGCCTTATATGTCAGGCACAGGTCACCTCTGAGCAAGCGGTATGAGACTGAATAGAGCTGGAGTTCTTTCAGTCGGGCAGCATAAGACATATTTTTGAGACCCTTTATCCTTTTGGTGAGGAACTTTTGGGGCCTTTCAAGCTGCAGCAGGTGTCTGGTCAGATACATTCCGAGCGGGGCATTGTACTCAATCATAGGTCTAATGAGTGATGAGTACAGGGGACGATGACCTCCCTTGATCTAGATGTGAATCCCTTCATGATCAGGTGGGCTATAGAAGGTTTTCCTAACTACTTTAGCAACATGAGTGTCAAGCGAAAGGCTACTGTCAACTTGGGTCCCCAGATCCCTGATGACTTTTCTGTGCTCAGTGGATTGCCACCTATATGGTAGCTAGGGGTAACCTTGTTTTTCCCGAAGGGTATGACTATGCATTTTTTGGCGTTTAACTTCAGGCCATGGCTCTGGCACCAGTTATCCGTTTCTGTGAGGCCCTTCTGGAGGATATCTGTGTCAGATGTGTTTTCGACTATGGCCCAGTTTGCAGTCATCTGCAAACTTTGTCAGCCATAACCCTCCTGTGTTTGCTTGTACTTCAGAAAAGTAGATGCCGAACAAGAGTGGACCCAGGACTGAGCCCTGTGGGACACCACTTGTGACAGGCTTTGAGTCTGACTTGGCTCCAGCAACTCTGACCCTGTGGGTTTTGTCACTTAGCCAGTTTGCAACCCATCTTGTGATGTATGGGTTTACATTCAAGCTGATGAGTTTTTCGATGATACCTGAGTGGGGTATTGTGTCGAAGGCCTTTGCCAGGTCGAGGTAGGCTGTATGGACTGCCTTTCCCTCATCAATGGCCTTGGTGACTGTCTCGAAAAAGTCAACCAAGTTTAAGAGGCAGGATCTGCCTTTGACAAAGCCAAACTGGGTTGGATCCAAAGTCTGCAAGTTCCCTATGTCTTTATTTATGAGTTCCATTATGATCCTCTCCATGGCTTTGCAGATAAGGCTTGTCAAGCTAATGGGGCGGTAATTTCCAGGGTCTGTGGAGGCACCGCCCTTATGAAGTGGGACCACAGTCGCCGTCGCCACTCCTTGGGTACGTATCCTGAGGTGAGGCTAAGATTAAACAGCTGTCCTAACTGTGGGTTTAATTCCTCGTTGAGTTCATGAAGCACACAGCCGGGGACACCATCCGGTCCCCTGGATGCTGTGTTTTTGCCTTAGTGAGGGCAGTTCTCACCTGGGCGTTGGAGATGTTTGGGGGCTACAATCCTCTGGAATAGATATCTCTCCTTTTGGGGAGGGGGAGAAGTTTGCACTGAACCTGTCAGCCAGTATGTTAGCAATGTGTGTAGGTTCAGTAATTTTCACATCATTTTGAACTAATTCTGAGCATATCTGGGAGTTTCCTCCTAGGTTTCTAACATAGCTAAAGAAGGCCTTATGATTGTCTTTAGAGTCCTTGGCGATTTTTCTCTCAAAATTTGCCTTGGATGATTTTATGAGAGCTCTTAGTTTTTTACTTATAATGATCAAAGGTGTCTTACCTTTCAAGGATTTTGCTCTGTCTTGTAGTAGCTTCCTCCTTTTGTTGTAGAGCTTGTTTATGGCTGGGGTCCACCAGACTGGATGCTTGCCTTTGGTACAGAGAGTCTTAGTTTTGTTTGGGATTGCCTGATTCATGCAGTCCTGTAGGTGGTGGTAGAAGGCATTTGTAAGTGATTCAGCGGTTTGAGTAATGTTTACCACTGGCTCAGGGGCCTTAAAGGAGACCACACTAGTTTTTAGAAGTGTGAAATCGGCTTTTGAGAAGTTTTTCACTGTGGTCTTTTTTGTTTCAGGTGGGGGCGGGATGAGGACCTCCAGCGAGATTAGTTTATGATCTGATCTCACCAGTGAGGGGTATACTTCGGTGTTGAACATTTTGATCCCATGTTCGTGATGATGAGATCAAGTATGTTTTCTCCTCTTGTGGGGATGGTGACTAGTTGTTCCATGGCATTTGAGTTTATGAACTCCAGGAATCTTTGGGTTAGAGTGTTCGGGCTTGAGTAGTGTTCCCAGTCTATATTAGGGTAGTTGAAGTCACCTAGTATGATGGTGTTTGGAGATACATTTATCCTCCAATGTTTTCAGGAAGGCCATGTGAGGTTCCTGAGTTTGAGAGGGTGGCCTGTAACATGCTACAAATTGCAGAGCAGTCTTGCCTATGGTTAATTGCACCTGGATGGTCTCCGATGCATCGTGCATTGCCACCAACCTTGAGGTGTGGGTGTCCTTTATGAATATGGACACCCCTTTCTTGGTGTTGTCCGGATTTTGGGGCCGGAACGCATGATATGAGGTGAAACCTGTTAGTGCTGGGGTGCTCTCAGGAGCCTTGAACCAGGTTTCTGTCACAGCACAGACATCGATGTTCTCCATATTGAGAAGGGCCTCGAGTGCGTGCATCTTGAGATTGAGACTTCTGGCATTGAGCAGCATTACCCTTAGTTTTTTCCTTTTTGGTGTTCTAGGGTGGTAGGTTTAGAATTTGAGCCTTGCCTAAAAAGGCACTATGGGGTGGCAAGAGCCTTTGCCAATATCCGGAAGCCCAGGGTGACAGGTGCAAGCCGTCCCTTGCGAAGCAGCGTGGCTTGTCCAGCATGTCATCCCAGGCAGACAGACATTGGATCCCCTTTGAATGACACCAGAATTTAAGCCAATTATTAAAGCTGATCATCTTATCACTGTATTGTGGCATCATTCTAGGTGAAGGTAGGATACTGCTCAAGGTCAGGGTCATACCTGCCTGGGCTACATAATCAGAGAGCTCCTCGATGTCCCTTTTCATGTAGTCCAAGGAGGTGCGTCTCAGGTCGTTGACACCAGCGTGGACAATGACTGAGTCGTACTTGTACCTGCTGTTGAGAGACCTGAGTGCTTGCGTTATGTGGCGGATTCTAGCGCCCGACAGGCAGCTTACTGTGACCTTCTCCTTACTCAGTCTGGTGAGCGGGACGTCAGTGTGTCTGACTATGGAATCACCAATGACAAGTGTGTCTGGCATTTTGTTTGGCCTTAAGGGCTGTGACTGTTTGACACTCTGACTGTGTGGTCTATGTGTTGCATGTGTTGGGTCGTGAGGTGGTAGTTGTTTGGGTGTCTGCTTTGGTGGCCTCTGCTGTTTTGGTAAATTTTTGATCAGAGCCTCCGAGTATGTCTTTGTGTGAGTATGTGTATGATTTGAAGTTGTGATGGTACCATGTGTGACTGGGTATTTATTGTGTGTGGTTACCTTCTCCTCCTGTCTGGTCTTGCCAGTCCTATGTTGAGAGAGCTCATGTGAGTTATCTGAGCGAGCCTGCTCCAGGGTTTGCTGCCCAGGGATGAGAACCCTGATGTTTTGTTTGATGTTTGGTGAGAGTTGTGGGTGTGGAATTTCACCATTTAGGACCTTTGTTCAGTGCAAGCTGCAGGCCTAGTATGCTCCTCTCCTTAACCTACTTTATCTTTGTCGTACCAGCTGTTGTGCACAGGCCTCTGTATAATGATTGCCTGTTATGTGCTCCCACTTGCCCTCATATGGGCTCATGAACAGTACTGATCTTGGAGTTGTCACTGTTTCTGGAGCTTCCTTAACTGTCAGTTTCCCCTCAGAAGTTGAATACTGAGGTGTTCACTGATAAGACAGATTAAGATTGTATGCCATTATGATCCTTGAGATTTTCAGTAAATGGTCTTGCTTTTTAGAATACCCAGCAGCAACCTTGTGAACCTGGCTTGCTCTTAGTTGTTTTTGTGGTGCAACTGCTAAGCCACCCAGCTATTTCTCTTCTGATATCTTTTTTCATAGGCATCGTCCTCGAAGCCTGTAGGCACACTTAATGTGATGCTCTGGTACCCTGTGGTAGATGCCTTATAATAGACACTTGCTTATCAATTTATTTATTGATTTTTATTTGTTAACCACATTGATGAACTAGTATTCTGACCCTTTGTAGTTATGATCCAGGCTCAGAAGTGACAATTTGCTTATCTCCCAAGACTGATTTCTGTATTTCTTAGGCCTTCAACAGTGCCAGAGTCCTCAGTCTGGTTCTCCCAGGCCATTATATAGGTTGTCATTAGCATGAGACATGTAATGATAGGTAGGCCTACTCCTTTGCCATGTTTGCGACTTGGACGATGTGCTGGCAACACTTGTGACATTCCTTCAGATATCAGGTTTACTCTTTTTTTTTTTTTTATCAGTTACTTCTATATCTCTTCTGTTCTTAGCCCATATGAATATATGTCCATTCTTGAAATTCATATAATCCTTTTCCAATTTTGTCTTTATCTGCTGCAGTTTTATATCATATGTTGATACATTCTCATATACTGTATCCAGTTTAACTAAATAATAACTATGACTGTACTTACTAGATAAGTTAAGAGGATTTTAAAGTAATAATAAAGTTAGAGAAGTTGTAGGTGAATGACCAAGTTTCTGTTTCATGAATAGTTTGAATTTAAAGGGACAGTTGTGTTATGGTCCATATAAAAAGGTGCAAATGAATTCACAGAGGATAGGCACATATTGCATATCGAGCATGTAAAGAGTGCTAATATATCAGTAGATGTAATTATTTTATCCATCCAGTAACCGGAAAGAAAATTTATCCTAATTTATATGCTGACTGTTGTTCCAAGAATTTTATATATTTAGCATGCTGTTTGCACTGCAATCATTTTTATGTTGGAAAAATTAATGTAATGTTTAAACAGCGTATACTTCAACATATTTATGGTATTAATAAAAAGAATCAACTTATTGTCTTGGCAAACATTTGTTAGATTATTCTGGACATATGTTTAACTTTATGGCATTGTAGTTAATGTTTGCAAATAAGAGAGGCTCAGATCTTGTGAATAAAATGGAAGTAAATGAAATGAAATGGCTAGTGAAAATACAGATTGCCTGGACTAAATGCAGTAGTACCTTTAAAATTGGCTTTGAAGAAAAGGAAGTTTCATAGATGAGAAGAATGTTGGTAAAGGTGATTGGATACATTGTATTTTAAATCTTGAGAGTGTAACAATTGAGTAAGATCTGATGAAGAGTTTATCCTGAAAGCACTCATCTTTTATATGTTTTAATAAAATTTGAATTTTAACAGTGGTAGTCGGTATACGTTTCATGCTGTTCTCTTTTTATTTGTTAGTATTCTGACTTTCAGCCACCAGCCTTATTTTTTGTTTAGCAAAGTTTAATTCCTTGAATTCTGTGCTGTTTGTTTCTAATTGTTCGAAGATTTTAATGGAGAAGATTACTAGGTTTTGGTCTGACTTGACCAGTGAGTGGGATACCTTAGCGACAGTACAAACAGATGCTGACTTTAAGTCCAAGTCAGGTACATTCTTTTCTCATATAGGTTTTTTAACAGTCTGGTCCAGGGAGTTTTTGTTTATAAAATCTAAGAATGTTTGAAGAATGTTTGTGCATATCCTGCATTGGTAGTATAGGTTTCCCATTTAATCAATGGATAGTTAAAATCACTCTGGATAACAGTGTTCCTACTTTATGGGGAGTTCATCCAGAATATTTAGGAATGTTAAATGATTTTCTGGAAACATGGAGGGTTTTCTGTACCATGCTATGAGCTGACGTCTATCTAAGCTCCACTGTAGGATCTCTAGATGTGCATCTCTGGTAATGAGGTCTCTAACAAATATGGATACACCACCATAGTTTTCATCGGCTCTAAATGAGTGACAAGTATAAAACCTGTGTAGTAAAGGAGTGCTTTCTGGGCACTTAACCCAGATTTCTGTAACAACACAAACATAGATCTTCTCCAAATGCAGGAAGGCCTTAAGATCTGGTAGTTTTATTGTTCAGACTTCTAGAATTAGGTAGAGCCACAATAATTGGTCCAGTGGTTGATTTGGAAATTTGGTTAAGAGATTCATCAGCTGGACCTTACCTAAAAAAAAACACAGTGAGGGCTGCAAAAGCTTTTTGCTGGAATGTGGAAGCCCTGGAAAGAAAGGTGCATTTCATCCTTGGCAAAAAAAAAGAATGATTGTCAAGGATCTCATCTCATGCTGTCACATACTGGATCCCCCTAGAATGGCAACAAGTGTTTAACCAATTGAGAAATATAATCATCTTTTCTTTATACTTGGGCATTATTTTGATGATGGAAGGATTCCACTCAATATTAGTTTTGCCTGTATTTATGTCAAGTCTCTCTCCATATCCGTCAGGTTTCTGTGTGCCAGGTGGGTCTATATTAGAACACCGAACATTTAAAATTTCGAGTGTTCTAATATTGACCCATTTTCAGGGAACGCTGAAAATGTCGAAGAAACAGAAAACCAAATTTTTTCCTAGGGAAAGAATTTGGTTGTCCATTTCTGTTTCTTCAGTATTTTCAGCTCTTTAGTGGAAAGTTACGGGTCGGGTTCAGGTAAGTGTGCGATTGAGTGCGGGTTAGGTTAGTTAGGGTTAGGGTGCAGGTTAAGTATGTGTGCGATTGTGTGGACATGAGGGTTAGGGCAGGTTAGGTGAGGTAGGGTTAGGGCGTGGGTTAGGTATGTGTGCGATTGTGTGGATGTGAGGGTTAGGGCGGGGTAGGTGAGTTAGGGTTAGGGTGCGGGTCAGGTAAGTGTGCGATTGTGACGGACCTTAGGGTTTGGGTCAAGGTAAGTGGATAGTTAGTGGTGTGTGTATAGTTTAGTGTAGGGTTAGGGGTAAGAGTTTAGGTGTATGTGTGTAGATTGCTGTTTGTTTGGTGTGCTTGTGTTGTGTGTATGTGTTTTGGAACAGTGAATTTTTTCCCCAGGAAAAAATTTGGTGTTCTGAATATTCAATGTTTAGTATTTTCGATTGGTAGGGTTCGGTATTAGAAAACTCGACATTTTGAATGTTCGGTGTTCTAATAGAGACCCGTTTACCTTAATATGGGCCACCACCATGTCATACTTATATTTGTCTTTTTAAGTGTCCTGAAGGCCCTTGTAATGTTGGCAGTCTTGGTTTCTGAGAAACAGCATTCTGTCACCATCCATTTACCCAGCATTGTGAGTGTAGAGTCAGTGTGCCTAACTATGGAGTTGCCAATCACTAGTACATTTCTTTTTGTGTTTAAAGATTGCTTTAGTGTAATTGGTCTATGATGTGCTGTATCCTGGTGACTCCCACTGTTGTCACTAATTGTTGTTGTAGTGCTGAGCTTACATTAGGCCTTGCACCTGCTACTGTTTTGCAGCTTTGGCAAGGATTTTTTAGTGCCTCTGTGTGTAATAATTTAGTATGTTTATTTGTGAATTGTGGTGTAGGTGAGTGATGCTCATAGGATGGGTTTGATTGTGAGGCTTTGGCCTTGAATTTGGTTATGTACTTGCAGCTCTCATAAATACACACTGATAAGTTAAGTAAAATATCACTGTCTGTGAGCATCAGACAATTCTTACATTGTCTGAGCATTCCAAGTGCTATGAGAAGGTCAACAGAGGGTAGACTAGTTTACAGACCTTCCTTCTTGACCAAAGGTGTGAGGTATGCCGATGGAAAGTAAGGCTGTATAATGGTGTTTCAGTTCCTGTATTAATGTTTTGGTCCAAGAAAAATAATAACCATATGTCCTTCTATTCATATGTTGCAGTAGTCGTAACATAAGGGGGGATTCCACCTCCGGCTGACTCATACGTCTGGCCAGTGTACAAAAGACTAGTACTACTGTAAGGTACGTGTGACATTGCACAGAGAATGAATCCTATGCCGGCCGTAAAATGACGTCGGGAATAAAGCTGACACTGGTACTTACCAGACCTCAGAACTCTTCTGCCACCTTTCAGATCTTCTGCTCCGGTCATCGCTAATCAGACAAGTTGCAAATCTTGTTCAGATAAGTGCCCCGTTGGGGATTTTCTCTATTAACTTTTGGCTACTGTGTTTTTTTGTGGTTACATGCCAGCTAGGAAGGGCAAGTGTCAGTGTGGAAGGCAGATTCCTCATAAGGACTCTCATGACCATTGTGTATTTTGTCTAGGCCCTGACCACAACCATACTACCTGCTGTATTTGCAAGGCCTGTGTTCCTAAGACCCTGCATAACTGGTTACTTTTTCCAAATTTATACTTGGAAAATCAGCATCTCAAACGTCTCACATGCGATATGAAGGTATGTCGGACCCTTCAGGTGAAACGCAAACTAAGAAGGGCAAGAAATATAGACCTGACTTACCTGCTGCTCCCTCTGGTCCAGAAGTCTCTCTCTCCTGAGGCAGATGTTGGCCCAGAGACTGTTCTGGAGTTAGTAGGCACTTCTTTAATGGGTACCAGTGTGGAGGCCGTGAAGGACCCTACCAGCATAGGGGAAATGCAGCTGTCCATCTTGGACATGGGGGGACCTTGGTTCATTGTGACTGAAGGCCTGTTTGGTATTCCACAAATCATTGTACTAGAGAAGTCCCTACCAACATTGTGGAGTGTAGGGTGACATCGGGCCGATACACCTTCCACTTAATGGAGGTTTCTAAAAAGAAGAAAATTAAAACTAACCATGTTTCTCCTGCCCCTAAGGAGCAACCAGCAGATTGTGAGGCTTTTTTCCAAGGCCTGTTCATTGCCTTTATGGCTCTGAGACGATCCTTAGCTCTTCCTCTATTCCTCCCTCTACACCACAAAGGAGGACTTCTGAGGAGTTTTCCTCAGATGAAGAGGATTCTTCTGGGGATGAATCTTTGGCTTATTCAGCCCAGATTTCTTCTCCATTGGGTTTATGCCACCCTAGAAGAAGAATCTAATGCCACTGATTCCCCTGGAGAAGATATCTCATTTGGGGGAAATCATTCTTAAAATGAGGGAGTTTTCAAATGGGATTGTTTTCAGGTGTCAGACATCCAAACCAATGAGTAAGAAGGTCACACAGGAAAACCAATTGGTTAAAAAACACAAAAAGAAAAATCTAGCAAATCTAGACTTTCCACTGTGTGAGTCTTGTACATTCAGAATTGCCATTTAGTTGGAACACCTGATATCCTTAAAGGGTAATTTGTATGTATCCCATATTGCCTCTGATACAAGAAGTTTTTAGGGTATCGCACAGTAGAAAGTCTAGCTTTGCTAGATTTTTTTTAGGTGTCAGACATCCAAAAAAGGTACTATGACCTGCTGCAGATGGACTCCCCTTCCCTATATGTAATACCGCCTGTTCTGCCAACCTTCCTAGATGCCTTTGCTGCCCCCAAAAGGCCAGATAGATTTTATAAAGTGATGGAGGATTCCAAATTTCTGTTCAAATGCCCTTCTGCAGACCCTGCAACCATTCCAGTATCTGCAGACAAGATCTCCAAGATGTTACCTTCCACTTCCCTGCTCCTGTCAGATAAGGAGAGCAAAGTCATGGAGAGAATTGGAAAGAAAGTGTATAAATCAGATACTCTGGCTTTCAGGGCCATTAACTACCAGATCTGTAGGCCATATATTCCTTGGTTGCCCTCTCAGACTCTGGTAAACTACTTTCTGAGTTCCCTGGCTCTCTCACTAAGGCCAAACTCTCCTCCAGTCTTAATTCCTCAGCTCAGGTTATACAGCATTCCATAAAGTGTAGATATGATGCCGTGGAGGCATCAGCTAGAGCAGCTACATCTGGGTCAGTCCTCGGGAGATATTCCTGGCTCAGATTCCAACCTTTGCCTCATGACATTAAAGCAAAAATCATGGATGGCCCCTGGACAACAAGGCATTGTTTGGTACCTTTGCTGTAGAACTCTTTAAGTCTTTACAGGAGAAATGCAAGGAGCTGCACAATCTGAAACATATTTTTGTTTCCCCAATACCCAGGTTTCAGAAAAAATACTCCGCCAAGACCACCTTTGTAAGGAAGTCTTCCAGGCCCCAGTCTTCAAAAGGTAAGAGAGATGCTAGGAAACAGTTTTCTTCTAAATCTCCCTCCTCAACACCTGCACCGAAACAGCCTTTTCAGGCTAAGACAGGTAGCCTGTGACTACCCACATCCAGGACACAAACCCCTCTTTCCCTTCCTCTTTCTCTCTCTCTGCTTAAAACAGGTAACTCAGGGCTCTTGGATCCTATCCATCATCCTGCAAGGATGCTTTATGGTGTGAAAGACTTACTCCTTCCTTCATGGGTATTCCACAACCTCCAAGAGAACAACTAGAACTCTTTCCCCAGGTCATTTCCTCCCTTCTTTCTCAAAGCACCATTCAGGAGGTGCCGCCTTCCCAAGTAGGAAAAGTGTTCTACTCCAGGATGTTCCTGGTTCCCGGGAAGGATAGTCCTTGGACACCCATTCTAGATCTATCCAATTTTAAGACTTACCTAAAAAGTTCCCACCTTTGGATATTAACCTTACCCCCTCTTCTTCCTCTCATCCTTCCTCAGGCCTTTATGGCATCACTGAACATCAAGGATGCCTATCTTCATATTCTCGTTCATTTTTGGTTCAGGAAGTTTCTTTTCTTTGCTATTGCTTCCACATTTACAATTCTGTACCTTGCCCTTTGGATTGTCTTCTTCCCTGAGGGTCTTCACAAAATGCTTAGCTCCTGTTGTAGCCTTCTGCAGGCTACAGGGCATACAGATTTTCCCATACCTGGACAACCTTCTTCTCCAGGCTCAGACTTCAGACACCCTTCAGGAGAACTTGTCTTTCATGGTGTCACTGCTGGAGGATTTATGTTTTGTGATCAGTTACCAGAATTCTACTCTGGTTCCTTTCCAAGACCATGTTTTCCTTGGCTGCAGGATCCAGTCAGACAGGATGCTGACTTCCTTACTTCCAGAAAAGGTCCTGTCCTTCCTACTTCTTGCTTCTACTATCCCTGACTTCCAGGGGGTTTCTTTGCCGCTTGGGGTTCATAGCAGCCACTGTCCTCATGCTTCCTTTAAATAAGTTACACATAAGGAAGTTCCAGTGGTTCATGAGAACAGTATGTGTACAACACTCCCATCCACTGGAGTTGTTGTTCCTCTTCTACCCTGCCTGGAAAAGGAGTTACATTGGTGGATACAATAGGTGTCAAGGAATCTAGGCTTACCATTGCAACCACCTTTTCCTACTCAGGAGCTGTACACAGATGCTTCAGAACTGGGATGGGGAACAACCCTAGACTCATGGAGGGTCAGAGATGTTTGGTCTTCTGCTCAGAAAAGGGAGAACATCAGTATAAAGGAGATGAGAGCCCTGATTTTCATTCTACAAATATTCAAACCTCTTCTTTCCCCAGAGGCTTTATGATGGTTTACAGACAAAACCATTGTCCTCTGGTATGTCAACAAACAGGGAGGGACAAAGTCCACTTCTGCTGTGCAGACTGGCCTTACAGGCCTGGGAGTTAGCTACCCAGAGTGAATTCACCCCCAGGTGGTTTACATTCCCACGACCTCGAATGTTGTGGCAGACACACTGAGCAGTTCAGGGACATGTTGCTGGACATGGTCTATTGATGGGGTACACCTTAGGTAGATCTCTCTGCCTTCCCCCATGAACAGACAACTTCCCAAGTTTTGTACCAAGTCCCAGATCCCCTGGCATGGAAGGTGTATGCCCTGTCTTTCTTTTGGAAGGGGATGTTTGTATATGTATTCCCCCCCTTCTCATTTCTCCAAAAGGTCCTGTTGAAAATCCAATAGGATAAACCAAACATCTTGCTGGTGACACCCTTTTGGCCAAGACAGCATTAGTTCTCTCTTCTTCTGCATTTAGCCAAGGGCAGTCATCACAAGTTACCCCACAGAATGGATCTACTCACACAGGACAAGGGAACTTTAGTGCACCCACAGATGTCAACTCTACATCTGACCCTGTGGGTGATAGGGTTTTGATTCCCTTCAGACATCTTTTTTTCTGAGGACGTGCTACAAGTTCTGCAGGAGGCCGGAAAACCCATTACTAGGAAATCATGGAAAATGTTTTTCTTCTGGTGTCTTCAGTGGTTTTGTCCTACCTGTATGAATTACTGGAGTGGACTCTCTCTTCAGTAAAAGATCATCTTTTTGCTATCTCTGCATGTCTGTCTGGGTCCCCCCTTTGGCTTCCAGGTTGAAAGTTAAATTTTTCTTAAAAGATGTCCTTCATATTAGACCACCAAGGAAACCAGTTCCTCCTCCTTGGGATCTTAACTTTTTCTTAGAAAAACCTACTGTGGCCCCTTTTAAGCCAGCAAGTTCTGCTTCTCTGCAACACTACACATGGAAAACAGCCCTTCTTGTGGCCATTACTTCTGCCAGAAGGGTTTCTAAATTCCAGGCTCTGATGTCTTCTTTCCCCTTTATGGTTTTTCACAGGGATAGGCTATCTTTACACACTAATCCCTCCTTTACACCCAAGGTGGTAAATGAGTTATCACTTAGTCTTTCAGTCTTCCCACCTTTTTCCCTTCTCCTCACTCCTTTAGTGAGAGGATCCTACACACTTTAGATGTGCACAGGCAATTCAGATATTACCTGGATAAAACCAAACCAATTAGGAAGTCTGACCGCGTATTTGTTTTCTATCACCCAAGAGCCGTGGGCAAGCCTGTTTCCAAGCACTTGGATTTCCAAAACTATTTCCCTCTGTTAAGTGTCACATGGGAAGAATCCCTCTCACCCATTAGGGCATATTCCACCAGAGCTGTCTTCCTCTGATGCCTTTTGGCTTAGACACCTGTTCTATTCAGGAAGCAGATATCTAGTCATCTGTTCATACCTTCACAAAACACTATAAGTTAGATGGTATTTCCAGGCCCAGAGCTGGTTTTGCCAGGGCTATTTTGCAGGGATTTGTGGAGAATGTTACTGCTCCTCCACCCAATTCTTCTGCATGAGTTTTGGTATTCTCCCTCATGTTATGAAGACTGCAACATATGAATAAAAGGACATAGAATAGTTGTGTAAAATCTTATCATAACCATAGATATCCTTCTCTTCTATATGTTGCAGTATTACTTCCCCCCTGATGCTTGCCTGGGTTCTGGTGACATGTTTCCTCACCTAGGATCAGACTGGTGCTGTTTTTGTGGATTCATTTCTGAGGTCTGGTGAGTGCTGACGTCTGTTTTATACCCGTCATTTTATGGCCGACTTGTGATTCGTTCTCTATGCGACGTCACCGTACCTTACAGTAGCGCTAGATTTTTATATACTGGATGGATGTACGAGTCAGCCAATGACGGACTCCCCCATCATGTTATGAATACTACAACATATAGAAGAGAAGGACATCTATAGATGTGATAGTGTTCAATCTCGCCGTTTGTTCTTACACATGGGTTCGGAGCCGATCCTCGGCTCCGTGTCGGCCGCTTGCAAGCTCTGCATCGAGAAGAAGCTCGAGACAACCTAATACCCACAATCCCCCTCTGCCTTTACCTCAGATCTAGTTTGCCGCTGCTGCGTTCGCATCACTGGGATCGAGCTCAAGCAACTTCAGATAAGAAATAACTTTTATTATTGTTATTTTTGAGAAAAAAATTATTCTAAAAGTACTATTTGGTGACATAGTGTATGTGTGTGTGGTAAGGTAGAAATACTCGGTACCGTTAAGTTTAATTAACTTGTTAGAGTTTTTCGGGGCCTTCCACCCCTTACTCGATTTTGACAACCAGACTGACTTATATATCGGATTCGACATATTTACTGGATTTGTCTCTGTACTGGACTTGACCTTTTTTCTCTTACCTGTTTCTTCTTCAAGATGTCTGAGAAAATTAAATCAGGTTTTAAACGTTGCCAGTGTGGCCAAAAAATGTCAGTTACTGACAACCATAGTTCCTGTGTCTACTGCCTTGGCCCTCTCCACTTACAAGAGGACTGTTCAATTTGTCACTCTTTTAGTGGGAGGGTCATGACAGATAGGCGCAGGAAACTCATGGACAGGGGGTTATTAAAACCTTCCTTTCAGGAGGCTCTGGATGCTTCAGACCAGGCATCCAAATCCTCGAAGGAATCGAAGACGTCGGAGCCCAAGTCATCGGCTCCGAGCTCTTCGAGTAAAGTTAGATCACCGGTTCCACAGACTTCGGGGCCGAGTGTTCAACTGTTGTCAGTTCCCGAGCCTCGAGTCTTGGAACCGGTGATGGAGCTCCCTCCCTCGACACTATTGAGGTCGGCTCCGTCTTCGGTTCCTTCAACCCGTTCTTCTTCTAAGCTCTCCGATGTCGATGTGGATCATGTGGTGCAGAAGTTATTGGAGCATTCGGCCCTATCCAAACTTATTTCGGTTTCCACCCAGTTGGTGTCGAAACTTGAAGGCCTCCCATTGTCTCCATCCATTCCTCCTCCGAGACCTGTCCAGTCTTTGGAGCCGGAAGAGGTTGATCTACTGATTGTGGAGCCCTCGGGTCCAGAACCGTCCTTTTCTCGGTCTGTTCCTCTCACCTCGACTCCGTCGGATCCGGTACCGGAGTCTCGGAGCCGACGATCTGTCCTTGGTTCCGGGGCCGAGAGTCAAACCGACGTTTCGGTTCCGACTCTTCCCCTCGGGGCCTCGGCGCGGATCGATTCGGCTCCGTCCTCGGGGTCGATGCCTTCGGTGCCTGTCTCGGGGATTCTTCCCATTTCTTCGGAACCGGGAGATTCTTCGACTCGGGACCCGGGGGCCTTCCATCTCATGAGGAAGGTGTTGTCTACCCAGACAACCACATCGGTAGAAGCAACCTCTCCTCCCCATAAAGGGCCGTTATCCTCCTCTGCACCCACGGCTACATCCAAGCGTCGAGCACCGGTGTCTCAGCCACCCCTGGAGGGTGCCCCCTCTTCCTCGGAGGCTTCTTCGGATGCTCCCCACGAATAAGTCCCTAGGAAAAGATTGTGTAAGAGGAGACACTTAGATTCTCCACAAGAATCTTTGACATCCGATACTGACTTAGATGAGTCAGAAGGGTGCCCTAAGTCACCTTCAGAAGATGTCTCTTTTCTGACATATTGGAGATCCTGAAACAGAGAGGTGACTGGCAGTCCCTTCCCCCTTCTGAGGATGAGTCAGTCTTGCTGAAGGCATTTGGTGCTCGCCCTTCCTCCTCCTGGGTCCTCCGCCCTTCGATGAATTAATGGAACTTATTGCTCGAAGGCGTGGGAGGCTCCTGACACAGTGGAACCAGTCCCTAGGAAGCCTAATAAGTATATCACTGCACCCCAGGACAAGACTTACTTGACAAAAGGAGTTCCAGTGGGCGCTATGGTGGTGGCAGCGGCCACGAAAAGGAGATGTCGGAATCTTCCTCATCTGTCCATCCCTAATAAAGATTCTAGGACTATGGACAGGTATGGGAAGCGCATTTTAGTTCAGCGGCTTTTTCCATGCGATCCCTGAACTATTTGACCCACTTTACACGACTACAGAGGGATCTAGTCAAAGAGTTGGGAGATACCCTCCAGGGTACTACAGATGCTGCTGTCTCAGAGAAAGTGACAGCGCAACTTAATACCCTTACATCCATTGTGAACTCGTCCATGAGGCTGATCTCTTACGCAGCGAAGGTTCGAGTAGGGCAGCAGCTTCAGCGATTGCTCTTCGCAGACAATCCTGGATGCGCTTATGTTCATTCGGAAGCCTTCAAGTCTTCCTTTACTAACGCCCCATTTGACGGTGCCACTCTTTTTGGCCCCAAAGTAAAGGAGACCCTTACCGGTGTGAGCAGGAGGGAAAGACTCTGTCTGCTGTCGGAGTCCATTTTTCCACCCCATCCAGACCGTACCCCAAAGGGCAACGTGGTGGAAAAATGTGGTTTCGAAAACCCCAAGGATCTTTCCCAGGCACACAGGGTGATGCCTTCTAGAGGCAGAGGAGGGGCAGAGGTGGAAGACGCCGCCCTGGCGGCAGAGGGGGTCCGCAGAATCAAGGTGACAGGGATACACTCCCTGGTAAACCTTTCCAGCACTCCTGAGAGGAGGCCCGACTGTCCTGCTCTGAAGGCAGTCGGGGGTCGCTTAGCTTTATACCCTCAGGCCTGGCAAAACATAACTACAGACAAGTGGGTAAAAAGCGTGGTTACCAGAGGTTACAATATTCAGACTTGCAACCTTTCCAAGGGGAGACCATTTGTGCTACCCACGCCGACAGCTACGGTGACCACGGACACTTCCCTGATAGGGTGGGGGGGCATCTTTCAGGGACAGACAGTCCAAGGCGAATGGACCAATTTAGAGTACAATCTGCACATCGATGTTCTAGAGTTGAGGGCAGTGTTTCTAGCGTTGCAACACTTTGCTCCCCTTCTTCCTCTGGGAACTATTGCAGTTCAGACGGACAACATGTCTGTAGTCTGGTACATAAACAAGCAAGGGGGAACCAAGTCCTATCAGCTATGCAGAGGCCATGAGAATCTGGCAATGGGCGGAGTCCACGGGTCGCTTTCTGATAGCAACGCACATCCCGGGGTCATCCAACGTCATAGCCGACAGGCTGAGCAGAGCAATACTGTTACCGCACGAGTGGTCCCTAAAACAGTCAGTTGCGAAAAGATTTTTCGCGTGGGGCCAGCCTTCCTGCAATCTGTTTGCGTCTCCAATGAACGCCAAATGCAGGAGCTACTTTGCCATATTACCCCTCCAGGGAAGTCCCCAGGACGCACTGATTCACGATTGGCCCCGGGTCTCCTGTACGCATTTCCTCCCTTCCCCCTGATCTCAAAGTTTCTCCAGAAAGCCAACAACCTACACAGGACAATAATCCTCATTGCCCCATTCTGGTCTCGTCAAATTTGGTTCCCTTCCTCATGACACACTGCATTCGGGGACCCTGGATCCTGGACCCAGAGCCAGATCTATTGACTCACTCGTCAGGGGCTCCCCACCCCTCGCTCTTGTCCCTCCATCTAGCAGCTTGGCTGCTCCAATTCCCAACTTAGCCAGGTCTGATCTTCTTTCGCCTGCAGTTCAAAATATATTAGTGGCTTCTCATAAAGCTTCCACTACTAAAACATATACTAGTAAATGGAAGCGCTTTGTATTCTGGGCGAATACACAGCAAGTGGACCCTGTTATAGCTCCTTTGAATAACATATTAGAGTTAACAGAATTGTTCCATCAGGGTGCTTCTCCTGCCACATTAAGAGTTCAATTGGCTGCCATTTCTAATTTCCATGTGGAAGAATGTGGGGCTCCTGTTATGGCCCACAGACTTTGTAAAGCCTTTTTAAAAGGGTCTTTTCATATTAGACCACCAATTAGATCTCCTACGTCACCTTGGAGTCTAAACTTATTATTATCTAAGTTGATGCTGCCCCTTTGAACCAGCCTCCTCTTGCCCATTAAAATTTTTGTCGTGGAAGACTCTCTTTTTGGTAGCCATTACATCCGCTAGGCGAGTATCTGAACTTCAAGCTCTCTTCATTAAACACCCTTATTTGATCTTTCACTCTGACAGAGTTTCTCTTAGCACTAATTCATCCTTCCTTCCTAAAGTTTGTTCTATTAACAATATTAATCAGTCCATTGAATTACCCACTTTCTTCAAGAATCACTCCAATAAAATGGAGTATATGTTGCACAAATTAGATGTCCACAGACAACTAAGGTTTTACTTGGATAGAACAAAAGATCACAGGAAATCTGATCAACTTTTGTAGCCTTTGCTGATAACAGAAAAGGAGTAGCGGTTACTAAAAGAACTCTTTCTAAGTGGTTAACTGATTGTATCATCTATGTCTATGATTCTACAGATCAAACTCTTTTGCACAAACCCAAAGGACATTCCACAAGGTCAGTGTCTACATCCCTGGCTCATGCAGCTCGCCTACCACTAGATGCTATTTGTGCGGCTGCTACTTGGTCTAAACCACATACATTCATTTCTCATTATAAGGTAGACAAGGTTTCTAGGGACAGGGCAACCTTTGGTTCCACTGTGCTCAAGAACGTCCTTCCGTGAGTTCCTCAGGAACAAGGAGCTAGGGACGCTACCCATGTGTAAGAACAAACGGCGAGATTGAACACTATCACATATAGAAGTTATGTCCTTACCATAACGTTCCATGTGGAGTGTTCATCTCGCCTTTGTTCTTACATTCCCACCCTCCCACCCTTAGGAAGAACGTTCAGTTTGGTGCCTGGTCTGGGGCATTCTGCTTCTGCATTGCAGTTGTTGCATATATAGTTGACATGTATACATGTATATATATGTATATATATATAGACTCTTAGTTTCTGTGCATATGTGATATTGGCATGAGTGTTTCTCTCTCTGACTGCTGGTTTGCTTGCAAACTAGATCTGAGGTAAAGGCAGAGGGGGATTGTGGGTATTAGGTTGTCTCGAGCTTCTTCTCGATGCAGAGCTTGCAAGCGGCCGACACGGAGCCGAGGATCGGCTCCGAACCCATGTGTAAGAACAAAGGCGAGATGAACACTCCACATGGAACGTTATGGTAAGGACATAACTTCTATTTATGGTAAGATTTTACACAACTATTCTATATTAATTAACTTTTGAGCACTTGTTAACAGTATGCAGTCAAGCTAGCTATAGCTTCAGTTTGGTGGGCGAATAAGACAAGATAATAGCACTTCAGCTCCTCATTAAAGTACTGATTTAGGGTAAAATAATAAATGTAGATAGAAGAAAAAAAAGTTATTCAAGCATCAAAACCAGGTAGGCGTTCAAGCATCAAAATCAGGTAGGCAGCAAATAATTTGGTCTACATGGCTGTGAGATCAGCTTTAGATGTGCAGCAGTGTACTGCGGCTTACTACTTTTGATTTATTACAGTCTTAACTGGCAGATGGAGTCATCTAAAGTTCCAAAGAGAAACTAAAACTGACAGTGCCTGTATCTGGCAAATATTGCACTGAGCGGTGCTGCACAGAGCACCACCAACCACTGTTAAGCTGAAGAGAAAAAGTGAGAGAACCAATAAGAAAGCAGTTAGATCTCCAGCTAATAATAACCGCTCCTCAGAAACATGATCATATTATTTCCACCAGCAAAAAATTCAGTATTGCACTCAGCACATTTGTACACTGACTAGGAAAAAAAACAACTGAAACTGTACTTTAATGTAAGAGTAAATGAGAAAGTGGGACAAAGAGTGGAAAGTCACAGGGATAACACAATATTTAGTAAAATGGTGATGCTGTCAATGAATTATTTATAATAAACAACATAGCATAGTTAAGCATTATTAATGTATACATCTAGAAAATGTTGCTCAATGATTTACTTGGTCACTGTCACACGTTGGCTATGTTTTCCACATGCAGTCTTGGTCAATGTCTTTCTGTCCGTAGTTTTTATTTGTATTGATAAGTGCATTTAATAATTGTTATTATCTTTGCCAATGTAGCTTATGTTGTGGCTGAAAAAGGTCCTGAGACCAGTTCACTTTTCTGGTTACCAAAGTATAAATAAATATGAAATAGAAAAAGGGAGGGGGAACATGACAGAAATAATTGAGGAACTAGTAAAGCACATTTTAAGTCTGCATCATTCATGAG
The DNA here is from genome assembly GCF_019279795.1 of Protopterus annectens. Classification (NCBI taxonomy): domain Eukaryota; kingdom Metazoa; phylum Chordata; order Ceratodontiformes; family Protopteridae; genus Protopterus; species Protopterus annectens. Next base: position 1,873,794,453 of record NC_056735.1, on the reverse strand, counting down.
AGAGAAACATCCTCACACTGAAGGCACTGGGAAGTAGCAGACAATAAGTTTAGAGTCCTACTACTTGTCACTTGTAAATCTACAGAAAGGATTATTTACTGCAGTGAGTTTTCACACCTCAGCATGAGAGTATGGAGGAGGGTTTATCAAGGTTGTTAGGACTACAAAGACTCCTCTTACAAAAAATATTTTTTTTATTTGCTTTCTTTTGCTGCAAGTAGCTAACAGCTATTTATAGCATAGAACAAGCTCTGGCAGACAGATAAGTGAAGCTCACTCAGGTAAACAGAGAAGCAACTTTTACATAAGGTGTGTTTAGATGACAGGGCTTCACAATCCTGCCATTATATTTTTATGGCATGAGAAAACAGCCCCACTTTCTTATGTCTGGCATGAGTCATATTGTTGTTGTTTGTCCGTTGTTGTCGACGATGACCAAAGACATCACGTCAAGGAGGTTGACTGAGTACGGTGTGTCCATCTGTGACTGATCAGTCCGATGCGGGCTTGGAAAGCTCTGCCGCACGTTGGGCACAAGTGGTCATGTGAGTTGGTTGGCAATGAGTTGACTGTGGATTTAGGCAGCTCATGCATCCTCTGTGCCTCTACGGTCCTGCTCTGCTTGTAGGAGGTAGCACCTTTGTTGATGCAGCTTTGCCGGGGGGGGGGGTCTTGCTCTAGGGTTTCCCAGGAGTCTGAGTCAATGCCAAAGCTCTTCAGAGAGACTTTCATTGTGTCCTTGAAGCGATTTTTCTGCCCACCTTGTGTGCGTTTGCCTCTTGGAAGTTCACCATAAAACAGTCTCTTGAGGAGGCGTGCGTCTGGCATACGTACAAGGTGGCCTGCCTACCTGACTTGGGCTCTCCTCAGCAGGGTGTAGATACTTGGCAGTCCAGCTTGAGAGAAGACAACTGTATCTGGAACTTTGTCCTGCCAGGTAATTTTCAGCAGCCTTCTAAAGCAGTTCATATGGAAGCGATTCAGCTTTTTGGCATGATCAGCCATACAGTATTGTGGGCAGTATGACTGCCTTGTACACCTTCAGCTTTGTGGACAGTTATAAAGAGGACTTGAAATGTATTCTGGGAAGAAGGAAGGAAAGCAAGAAAATAAGATCATGTTACCAAGGCAGGCCCATCATCCATCATTTTGAAAGAAACGCATTAAAATTATAAAAGAAGCACTTGGAGTGGTTTTGAGGCATTAAAATAGCTCAAAAACAAAGATACAATGAAAAAATATGTTTTTTGAATTCTAAGGTGGAGTTTGCCTAACCCTGATTGCAACTAAAAGGAGGATTTGTTAGTCACACAAACAGCCAGCAACTGTAAAATGCAGAAAATAACCAATTTTAACTAAAACTATAATAAAGTTTAAAAAAAGTGTAAAATCTCATGGAGAACACTTGGATTTACTAGAGGGAGGTACAGTCTAATACACTAAGAACCAGATGAGTGTTTAAGACATAAATACCAAACAAACAAAGTTATAACATTCAGTAAAATAAGCAATAAAGTGCAGAAAACACCAAAATAGCAATAAGTGCTAAAAGAATCAATTACTTTCCTGGTTATTAAGTGGAGGTTAAGCTTAAAAATATCAGAAAAACATTTCAGGTCAAGCACCCTGCCATTATACTGAGATGGAGAGGCATGCAGAATGTGAGGGCTTAAAGATGGCTTAAGGAAAACTGCATGCCTCCTTATCCCTACCCCCAAAACCACCCATTTACAATTGTGAGGAAAGTGAAAAAATAATGATCAGAGCAATATATTCCAACTTGTAGCTCTTAGATAGCACATTGCTCCAATATAAATTACAACAACCTTCTCTGCACAGATCTGTGGTTCGATTGTGAAGAAGGATTTAAAAAGTCCACACTGCCCCCAGACATCCCCCCCCCCCCCACACACACACACAATCTTTGGTGACCTTCTGTGTACACCTCTGAACATGGCCAAATTTAGGTTAGGTGGGGCCCAAGACAGTATTCAATGATGGGGCCTTTACTAAACCAACATAAAGACAATTGAATATTAACTGTTTTTACAGCACTGCTTTCCCACAGAACTCTGGCAATACATGGTTCTTAAGCGAGTTTCTTGAATTAGGCCAAGAATTTTTTTGGAACTGGGTAAAGAAGACATGCTATATATATATATATATATATATATATATATATATATATATATATATATATATATATGTTGGGAGGGTGGCCTAATGGTTAAGATGTTTGCCTTACAAACACAAGGTGCAGAGTTTGAGTCTCACAAGGGATAATTGGCTAGGCTTAAAATGGCTCGCAAGAGCAGTCAGCCTAGTACTAATCTATGAACCTATGAACCTATATATATATATATATATATATATATATATACATATATATATATATATATATATACATACATATATATATATATATATATATATATATATATATATAGATATAGATATATATATATATATATATATATATATTTATAGCTATGTATGTGCCTTCCACTATTATGTTTGACTACAAATAAAATTGCTGATACTATTTTTCCTCCAGTTTTCAGACATGCACATGCATGGTGGACACACAAACACACTACCCTTGCTTGCAGACACATTGGAGAAATACCAGTTCACTTACAACATGTTTTGGTGTTGTGGTGTAAACCAGACTACCTGGATAAAATGCAAACAGTAATTAGGAGGACATATGAACATTATGCAAAAGGAACCATTGCCAACAAGTTAACCACAGATCCAAATGCTGTGAGATGGCAATACTACTTACTGCGGGACTGTGGCAGTAATCACTTGCTTCACATACAACCTGCCCAGACCTTAAAGGCATTCACTTATTCAGTACAGTGAAGTACTAGTACAGTGCTAGTGTCTGACACACAAGCTACAGCAGCAATTAATTTATACTGATTGTAACTAATGCAATAACTTCATCTATGTAGCTCACAGAATATCTAAAATTTCTTACTTTAAAATTAAAATTCATTCTTTTGATTCACTATTATTGCACTTATTTACTGGGAAAGTCCAGTGGGCCTAAATGAGCCTATTTTCAGTGGAGGCCCAGGGAAAAAAGCTCCACATTAATTACATATGAAGAAATGTTAACACACAAAAATAAAGTATGTCGAGAGGTAATAGTGCAATCAATAAAATAAGAACAACAGTGATATATATATATATATATATATATATATATATATATATATATATATATATATATTTTTTTTTTTTTTTCTTAGCAGAGAAGAGTTAGCTTCAAGGTGAGAGTAGAAGGAGACAGATAGGCTAAAGGAGGGAAAAGTCAAGTAGAAGGAGTAAGTATAGTAGAGGAAGAGGAGAGCAAAAATTAGTAATTAAATGAAGTCAGGTTTTGAGGTTGTTTGTTGGGGTGCAGGTGCATAGCCAGTGAGGGGAGAGATGTAGTCTGAGGGATTTTTTAAAGGAAGCAGGATTACTGATAGTAGTGAGTGAAGGAGGGAGATTATTCCATAGCTTAGAGACAGTAAAAGAATGCAACATTTGGCCAGCTGAGAGTTTGGGCTTGTCGACATTTTGCTTTCAGACCTGAAGTGTTGAGTAGGATTGTACATGGTCAGTATGGAGGAGAGGCAAGGGCAGGTTGCTTGGTGGTAGATAAGTTTATGGGCTGTAGTTAGTTGTAGATAAGTGAGATAGTGAGGGATCCGAGCCAATTTAGTTGGTGCAGAGAGGAACAGTGGTGGGTGGAAAATTTTGCATTAGTAGCAAATTTAGCAACTTTATTGTAGCATGCGTCTAGTTTTGTTTTCAAGGAGGACTGTAGATTGGTGAGGATGGGGGTGCCATATAAGAGAGTTGGAATCAGGAAAGATGAGGCAAGTGCCTTTTTAGCAGAGAGGCTAAGAAAATAGTTGTGCTTATAAAGGGATCCTAGCTTTTGATGTTTTTTTTTTATGTTGCGGTAGATGTGAAGGTCAAAAGTTAGTTTATCATCAATGATGACATCAAGCAATTTGGTACTTGGGGCAATTTCAATGATAGTGTTGTTTTGGGAGTGAACAGAGAATAGTGATTTGCAACAGGGCTAGATTTTGTGGGGGTAAATATTAAGAGTTTGTTTTATTGGGGTTAAGGGGAAGATGATTCTGAGACATCCAGGTGTCACTAGTAGTAAATGGTTCTTGGGTAAGTTGCTGTAGTGCAGTGACAGATTTAGAACAGGAGATAACAAGTTTGGGTCATCTGCATATCGGATAACAGTACTGTGGGTAAGAGTGGTGTGGAAGTTATTGACGAATATAGTGAATAAACGGGGACCCAGTATTGAACCCTTGGGTACACCTGTGTTTGTATTGATGAAAGGGGAAGAAGAGTGCTGCTATATAGTAGATTGTTGCCTATTGCTGAGACAGTTAGTAAACCATTCTAAGGTAGGGGGAGATAGGCTGAGGTTGGAGAGTTTAGTAAGCAGAAGGGAGTGGAAAACTGTAGAATACTTTTGATAGATCAAAAAAGAGTGCAGAGACTAAGGAGCCAGCATCTCGGGCTCTATTTACTGTATCCAAGAAGGCAATGAGAGCAGTGTTAGTGCTATGTCCTGGCCTAAAGCCATGTTGAGTGGGGGAAAGATTTGGTGTTTTACCAGATGACTAAGGAGCTGAGTATGGATGCACTTCTCTAGTATTTTGGAGATGGGGGAAAGAATGACGATTGTCCGGAAGTTTGAGATGTCAGAGTTGTTGCCGCCTTTATGAAGTGGGAGAACAAATGCTTTTTCCCAGATTTCAGGTATGTACGATTCCTGAATGAACCTATTGAGGAGAGTGCTGATGGGGTATGCAATAGAGAAGGCTGATAGTTGTAAGTATTCTGCAGATAGGTTATCTGGGGTGTTGGTACAAGGTTTGTGGAGGTGGATATAGGTGAGCGTGAGAAAGCAGGTAGTGGATTTGGAGGGGAATGTACTAATGGTGGTACTAGTGGATTTGTGTTGATGGGTGAGAAGGTGGTAGTAAGTTTAGCAGTGATGTCAGTAAAGTATGTGTTAAGGAGTGAGGCTAACTCAGAAGGTGTTTTTTCCTGGGTTTGGGCATGGATTTAATGTAATATTATTTATTAAGGGTATCAGTTACAGAAAATTCTTAACACTGAAGTTTTCAATGTTGAACTGCAAGAAGCATGGACTTTTTAAGACTCAAAATGAAGAACATTCCTCTAATCAGGTCCATTTAAGAGGTATGCATAATATCTGGTTACCTGACAGGGTCTTAAAAAACTTAATGGAAATCAAAGTCTAAACCAACTATAACTGAAGTATTGAATATTGTAAAGGAGATAAAAGAACTGGGGCAGGATTTTTAGAAAAGAGAAAGAGCAAATTACATATAAATGAAATTCGTGGGAACAATACATATACAGAACAATGTTCAGGAGGAAGAATAAAATTTAAGAGAAGGTAAAGAAAAGAAAATATTTATAATGAATCCATCAAGCTAATGAAAAATGTTTACAATATTTTGTTTTCTTTTCTTTCCTTTTCTGTGATTGTATGTGTACAACTATCTTTGTTGAAAAGGTATGACATTAATAAAGGTGTTAAAAAAGGATATGCATGCTTCAGTGTACATGAGCCATACTCCAAATCCAATATTCTCTTACAGACTCTTAACAGATGCTAAAGGGATTGGATGTGCGCAGACTTCTGATGGTGTTGTGGCCATTACCCTCCATCATTTAAAGTTTTCAGGTTTCATGCTCCGTTCCACCCACCATGAGTAAGACAATGAATCACAGAGTCTCGAGGCTCTGTGATTCGTTGTGTAGATCATGGAAGGAACTGAGCAGGCAGCCTGGAAATTAAGAAGCATGCATTCATTTCAGGTCACTGTAGCCACAGCATCTTCCAGCTGGGTCTGCTGGGGCAGGAATATATTCTAGTAAAAAGAAAGAAAGAAAAATAAAGATGCTGAAAAGCACCCCTGGCGACCACCTAGATCATCTATGCCTAAGGCTAACTGTTGTCCCTCTAGGTTGTGTCTTTTGCCACAGCCTCTCTAATGCCTGTGGATGCAGTATCCATACATGTTCCATCTTGGGTTGGGAGGATGGCCTAATGGTTTAGGTGTTTGCCTTACAAACACAAGGTACAGGGTTTGAATCTCACAGGGGATAATTGGCTAGGCTTAAAATGGCTCACAAGGGCAGTTAGCCTAGTACTAACCTATGAACCTATAATCTGTGGGAGGGCCCTCCCTTTTCAGGAAATAAAGCCTTCTAAGCTATCCAAGCATTAGTCATCCTCCCCGTGCATTGAAGAGGTAAGTGATTTGGCAGGGTCCATCAAACTTTGGCTAAACTAAATATTTTTTAAAGCCATACCTTCCCTACAGCTTGCATGTAATGATGTACTGTACTCATGTATGTATATCCCTAGGCATGAATATCAAGGCATCTGGCAGTCATAATGGAAAAATTGATATGTGTGTCTTTCTTGCTGCATGTCTTTTTCATGTCTGCCAGAGAGCTATACTTTTGCAGGTGATTCCTGTCCCCCCCAAAGTAGATGATATGGGTATCTGCCATTTAAGCCTACTAACTATCTGGCCATCTAATTCCTAGGTTACAAACCAGTCCTGGTCACCAGTGGTGCAGACAGATGTCGTGCCTCGGATTCATATGGTCTGTATGCATATGTTTATATTAGCAACTGCCTTTGATTTATACCTTTTGCAATCTTATAAATAAACTTTCATAAGCTTTTTTAGGTTTAGCAGTATAGGGTGAATTACTTTTGTGTAAGGGAACAACACTACATTAGCTGAATTATCTTCCCTTACCTTACTCTGTCAGCTGTAGTGGTCAGATTTTTTTTTCCTGAACTACTATGTCCAGTGTGACAATAGAGTTGGTTTGCTTCTGCAGAACAGTGCTTCATGTAATATTTTCTGCACCACAGACTTGAGGAAAACAGAGACTCCAAATGTTTATGAACCCCATAAGGCAAGTCTACAAACATCTTGCTTTGTACACTCCTCTTAGATAGAAAATCTTAAATAAAAAGGCAATAAAATATTGAAAGTAGTAGGGAAAAAAATCCTAAGAAAAGTGGTGTGAAATTTCATTTAAACTCAGAATGGCATACAGTCTAGAAACTGAACAGCAGAGAAATGCCAAGGGAGAAACTGATAAGTGGTCTTTTTTACATGTGTCAGTATAGGGATTATGGAGGAGGATGTCTTCTGGGAAAAGGAATAGTGTTTTGATTGTAGTTGTCCCTTTAATGGATGTAGGTCATATCACACATTACAATTTATGTTATGGAAGGGCTTGGCTAAGCTTTTATATCCTTCTCTACTGGATTTAAGAAAGCATCACATCTAAGTTGCAGTAATAATTAAAAAAAGACTTGTTTTTAAGGTAAGTATGAATGAGCAAATGACAAGAGTTGTGAGTAAAATGCTAAGATATCCCTGTTTTGTATAACATTTTAAGTTGAGTTGCAGGATTGCTAACTGAAAACATTTCAGATTTTTATCTGTGTTAACTGAGTATATAATGTCAACTTAATCATGTTTTTGTTATTATTTACAAAACTGAACCACCTTCTAAGGTATTCTTTAGCAGTGACATTTTCTTATAGGTTATGTTGCTGTCTTACTCTATTGTATTTACAGTGACTTAAAACATATTACCAAAAAGATGAATTGAGAAATGCTTTCATGCTCTGATTTTATCTGGGAAGCCTCCTCTTCCCCATCCTGACTGAAATAAATAAGTAGAATATAATGCAAGAGATCTGGGGGTAATTTGTTGCTACCTGTAAAACTTTTGTTGTAAAATATATTTAAATGAAATCTAATTATATTAATTCTTAAGTAATCAAGAAAAGGTGTTTGTACTTGTTTAGATTGTATTAAATGCAAATTAAATTACTTTGGCTCAACTTTGTAGACATATCCCTGTTTCTTACATCTCAACAAGTGTGATTTTATATGTCAGTGATACAGAACAACAAAACTCTGCCTCTTCCTTCACAAGCACACACTCTTTAGATATACATATATGTATACATACTGAGCCCTATCAGATGATCGAGTTTTCAGAAACTTGAAATTCATATGGTCGAGACCATAAGATCGAGTTTTTGAAAACTCAAAGGTTTTGAATTGAGATTGCAGTATAGTCAGGATCGTTAAATTTATCCTTTTCTCCACTGTAGTGCAATCCTGGAGTTAGTATATATAATTTGCCGGGGTGTGGGGAGCGCAAGTGGGCTTGCCCCCTTGCAAAAACCTACAAAAAGGTAGATTTTTGTGTGTGGCTTTTTTTTTTTTTGATTGAGTTTTCGGAAACTCAGTCATACGGTCCTGATCATTTGAATTTCAAGTGTCTGAAAACTCGATCGTCTGATATAGATCCATACATATACACATACGTACATATATGGTTTACTATCACAATCTTGAAACCCATAATCCAGAGACCTTAATTTAGAAAGATCAAAATGTTGAAGACCCTGTTATCAAACTCTTGAACTTGTGCACCCCTTCTCCACAGGGCCCATGTGAACACTCGATCCTTGGTCCACACAGCTTCAGAACCCATGTTAACACTCATTTCTAAGTTCACTCTCATAGGGGATTCAGTATTCAAGATTTTTTGTCATTTTGATCTTTCGATAGTATGGTCTTGGGATTATGGGTTTCAAAACTGTGGGCTTTGAGACATGCGTAGGTATGCATATATACATGTATTTATACACATATATGTATGTGTATGTATATCTTTACACATATACATAGATCCTAAGATGATAAAATAAAAGCCATTCATATCTGTACAGTGATAAGACTGCTGATTGTATCACCATCTACTTAGGTATTTGCTTGCATGACCATAGATGGGATGTTTAGTGGACAGCTGTTTGTGACAGGACTGAGCATAGCTCTCAACCTTCCATTTTAAAAATGTGGGATGCTATTACGCACAGCATGGAACAAATGCACAAATTGTGGAACACTTAGTATCATCTTCAGCTAGGAAGATCACAACATGGTTAGTTACCTCTTCTTCATATTTAAAGCGTTAGTTTGATGAGTTAATATGATTCTTCTTTATTTATTATGGCTGTTTGTTAAAAATATTCTTAACGATGAATGCATGACAGACCCTTACAGTGTGGTACATTGAAATTTAAGACTTAGAATTGGAATCATTCCTCATAATAAATTACATTCGACAGTTAAGAGACTGAGGGCTCTGCAGACTGCTATTCTCCTTTGGGGAAGAATCTGTTGCTTGACTGCCATCCGTTGGAGAGCAGCCTTCAGTACAGCAGTGTGTCTGACCATTTCTGATATTGCGGGCTGCCAATCATACTTACATAATAGATGGATGACTCCATTGAATGCCTCTGTAGATAATAGCTGAGTAACACTGATGAGTAAGGTGTTATATGTCCACATCAGTAAAGGAATTTTATATTTTGTGTTGTCAACATTAAAATGACTGTCCCATAAATTCTTGACAATATTGGCAGTGAAATGGCATCACCAGAAGAACCAGGAATAGGAAAAAAAAAAACAGGCATGGAGACTTCCTTAAGAGCTATGAACCCAATAAGACAGAACATTGCTGATATTCTCAGTCTGGAAAATGAATAAGTGTTTTTATGGTAACTGTGCTAAGAAATTGTACATGTGAAATAAGTAATTCTTGTGCCATATTAGGGAACATAGAGGCATGCTTCATGTCAATGATTTTACTTTGTGTCATTTATGTTTGATTTACATTTACAGAGTTTATAATCTAATCTGTATTAGAATGAATGCTGTATTTATGTAGTATGGAATGGGGGGGGGGGCAATTAATCTTAAATTCACAGACTCCATGCTAGGAGACCTTGTTTTGTTCTCATGTTTGTTATTGGAAGGGGGTCCCTTCTAGACTATATTACCTAGTTAGGAAAAACATGAATTCTATTTCCATCTGTCCATTGTCCACCCTTGCTTTCCACCTTGGATCGTAGATCCAAAACTAATCCCAACAAGCAACAAACAAGACATGAACTGTCCCCTGATTGGGCACCAGTCTACTACAGCACATGTGTGTTCACTCAGCTGCACTCGCTCTTTAGAGGGTGAAAGGAAACCAGAGATTCTGGTGAAACTCACATGAACAATTGGAGAATACCAAGGCTGTACAAAGAAGGCACCCTCAATGAGAAGTAAATCCGTGCTTCAAGCACTGTGAGGCAGCAACATTATCTGCCCTGCTACTATACTGTCTATGCCTTTTTGTATTTTGTACAGTAACAAGTGAACAGTGTTTGTTAATCATGTGTTTTCATTGTTTTAGGATTCCTGTCCTGTGATGTCTACAAAGGATGTGATGCATCGGTTATACCCATATAATGTGTTCTTGGGAAAAGAAGGCAAGACAGCTGTGGAAGATGCATTGACAGTCAGTAAAATATCTTTTTTGGAATCCAGCTTAGGAATTTGGAGAAGGAGAGAAGTTATTCCAATCATTTTTTGCCCTCTACCACTGTACTGTAAATATTATCATGAGAGTATTCATCTTTTTAGAGCAAAGATATTTTCTTAAAATGGAAGACTATTTAAAATAATGTTAAGAAGGCTACAGTTTATAGCAAACATCTCAGTATGGTTTCTTCATAAGCGTCAACACCTGTTGAGATTGCCATGCTCAGTGTTAACAGCTTTAGACATTTTGTTTGTGTTTGTTTGTCTGTCTTTGTATCTCTGTTTGTCTATGTGTGCCACTTTTTGTCCCTCTCCCATTTGTGTTGTGGGGAAGTCATGATAATGAGGTGTAGAAACCTGAGACTAAATGGCAGATAGCCTTGCAAGTCAGTGGCACTAAAGGTCCCTTTTTTGAAGTAGAAAAGGTGTCCATTTCATACTTTATGAATTTCATCGGTTGATATATATATATATATATATATATATATATATATATATATATATATATATATATATATATATATATATATTAGCTGCAGTATTTAATATTAGAAATCATTTAGTTCCACTGTGATGGCCTTCTTTCCACTGAGTAGGAGAGTCATGTATCCCTATTTTTTTTGTAAGTTTTCCATAAAAAGCAGAAAGCAGGTCTGATTGTATAGTGATACTTCTCCTTCACTTTGTAGTTGCTGTGTATAAAACTATGTGGTAAAAGTGAGACAGTTTGGCCTAGGACATGCAGTGGCCTCTGTACATTAAAGTGTGATATTGAAATTCATGAATTTATTCTACCCAGCAGTGTGGCACAGAGGGATAAAACCTTGACTGCACCCCAGATGACCTGTGTTCATCTAGCACATAGGTGTTTGATGAACATGTGGGGGAGGATGGGAGAGAGTGTCCAATGTTAGCTCATCCATCCTGTGAGGAGGGGGGCAGGTTGGCTTGTTGCATTGATGACACCTGCAGGAATGCAGGTGTATCACAGGCAGAGGGAACAGCCTAGTGTGCCCACAATACAGGTGATGAGTCTCTTGGTCAGGTGGTTGTAGATGTGATACTCATTTCCCTCCCAGTGCAGCTGTATCAGAGATCGCAGTTTGCAGAGTGAGAGTGGATTATAAAGTCTACAGGACTGGCAGACTGTCCTCCTCTCTTAATCCCGATTCTCTCCTTTACTAGGTAACAAATTATGTTTGTCATGTTTTACTGTTGTATTCATCATATTTGGGTTATCCCTGCCAGGGTACCCCTCGGCCGGCCGAATACCAGAGGCTTAGTATTTCTGCATTGGTCGCTGTCGCTTCAGGACTGACATCAGGTCGTCAATAGTATAAAGTAAGGCAACCAACGCCATTACATCAGTCTTTCTTGCCGTGGAGCCAGAAGCAGTTCGCACAAGTGAGGATCAGCAGCTACCTGAGTTTCATCTTCCGAATTGAAGCTAAAGTCTTCTAAAGCTAAGTACACTGTTGGGGATCCTTTTTTCTTGCACTAACTGATGTCAGAAAAAATTAACAATTGTCTCACCTGTGGAAAACAAATATCTTACCGAGACTTTCATTCTTACTGCGTCACTTGCTTAGGCCCAGACCACAACATCCCCTGTTGTCATTTCTGTGCTTTGTTCAACGCCAGTACTATATGTCGTCGGGCCCTTATTGTTGCTAGATATTTTTGTTTACAGTCCTGGAATTCCGATATAGCTTTGGTAAACCATCTGACAGCAGAGCTTCTCAAAAAAACGTAAAGATAAAGACAGAGACAGATCGCACAGGTCCGAACCTACCGACGATGCTGCTGTTAAGCCAGCCGTCAGTTCTCCGGTCCTCAGTCACTTTTGCAGCCCCTGATGCCCACTTCTGTGGATTTGCAGGCCGCTACCGAGACCCTTTCATAGTCCGGTATACTGCAAAACTCTTCTTCAATTAAGGATCCTGCGGTTGTCTCTCCTTTGGATGGGTCCCGAGCTGCTGAGCAGGCACCGGCTTCCGAGAAAGTACTTCGCACTATCGATTCTCGAGACAAACCGGCAACTTCTTTCGCGTCTACCGTTCTTTCGAAAACTACACAGGGTATGAACCACACCCAAGAAACTGACTACCCAATCTCAGGCACCTGCTTCCTTGCCTCAGTCACAAATGCTTAAAATGGCGGAAGACCTTATCATACTGATCAGGGAAGCCAAGCTGCCCCTTCCAAAAGAAAAAGAGATCTGTCCCCTGTAGTTTTGTCTGAACAGGAGTCTGATGACTCTGATGCATCTGAATATGAAGACATGCAACCCCTCTCTGCTTATGAGGATTCTGATGCAGAGGATTCCATTCCTTCAGCCTCTCCCCCAGAGGACTTTTCCTTTGGGGAAACCCTTCATAGTTTAAGGGAGCATTTCCAATGGGAAAGTCAGGACTACCCTCAGTCTAAAAAGAGACTCAGGGAATTCTTAGAGCTTCCACAGCACAGACCCCTGGCCATTTCCCCAGTCCTGTTGTGGAGGATGTTTTCCTGGACTCCAGCTTGACTCCTGACACCCTCCCTCCTGCACCCAGAAAAACAGACCAGTATTACAGAGTCCCTGATTTACACAAATTTCTTTTTAAAAATCCTACTGCTGACCCTGATGTAATTTCTCAAAGGCCTAAAGGCATTAAAGCAAACTCTGCTAAGAATCCCACCCCCTCAGATAGGGATTCCCGAGCACTAGACAGATGGGTAAAAAACTATACACCTCTGCTACTCTTGCTATCAGAACACTAAATTACCAGTTCCATATGCTAAAATTTCAGCAACATACCCTGGAACTCAAACAAAAAATGTCTTCCTTTCCTGCTTGTGCAGAATCTAAAGAGTTACAAGAGTTAATGCATTCTGCCAGTCAAGTAACTAAACACGCCTTGCACTGTGGTTTTGATGCCCTAGAAGCTTCTTGCAGGGCAGCAGTCACCGGTTCTGTCCTTAGAAGACATGCATGGCTTAAGGAGCAGCCCTTGCCAGACCATGTTAAATTGAAATTGTTGGATGCCCCCTTGCACAAAGACAACTTATTTGGCACCAAGGCTGAAGAGGTCTTAAAAAAGGGTCTATGTTAAAACAACAAAAAGTATACATATCGAACGCTCGGATGAGCAAAAACACATATGATCGAAATCACGATGGTGGGGGTCTGTGCCCCCGACACCTCCCCTTAAAAATATATTCCAACTCTGCGATCGCACTACATTGAGGAAAGGGCACATTTTCTGATCTTCATTGTATCGCAATCTCACAATATTGATGTCGATCATATGCGTTTTTGCTCATCCGAGTGTTCGATATTTATACTTTTTGTTGTTTTAACATAGACCCTTAAAAAAGATGGAAGAAAAAGCAAAATCTATGCAGACAGTTAAGGACTTCTTACAGGTCCAACCAGCCAGGTTCAGCAGGCATTGTCCATCCAAGCACTGGTACTTTCCTGCTCCCACCAGGTTAGTTCAGCCCAGACCCTGTTGAAGCAGATCCCCCCCCGGAGACAGCAGCCACAGGGAATGCAGATATCTAAACAATGGACTTCCTCCACTTCACAAACAGGGAGTTCTAAGCCACCCCTTATGGTAAGAACTCACAATGACTCTCCTCCCCCACCACCTCCCTCTGCCCACATTCACTTACCCCTAGGAGGAAAACTCTCCTTTCACGCAAGCACCTGGACCACCATCACCAATGACCACTGGGTTCTGAACATAGTGTCCCAGGGATACATCTTTTCTTTCCACATCCTTCCATCTGCAAAAGAGTTCCCGGATCTACCTCCAAACCAGTGGGCAGAGGCACAAAAACAAGTCCTTTCCCTGCTCTCTATGAGGGCAATAGAGCATGTTCCTGCAGAACAGAAAGGCCAAGGTTTCTACATTAGACTTTTTCTGGTACCCAGAAAAGAGGGCACCTGGCGCCCCATCCTCGATCTATCCATTCTAAACACCTTCCTAGTGATACCAAAATTCAAAATGCTCACCCACCAGCAGCTGCTATCCATGCTCTTCAAGGACGCTTAGCCACCCTAGACCTAAAAGAGGCCTACCTCCACATTCCTGTTAGGGAATCATGCAGGAAATATCTCCGTTTCAGGGCAGGATCTCTGCATTTTCAGTTCTCTGCATTTTCCTTTGGCTTTTCTACTGCTTCCAAAGTTTTCACAAAATGTCTGGCTCCGGCTATTGCCTTTTGTAGACAAAGGAATATCTAGATTTACCCATTCTTAGAGGACTGCCTAATTCAGGCAGACAGCCAGGAAAAGCTGCTCAAGCACCTGGCCTTTGTAAAGTCCCTACTAATCTCCTTAGGGTACACAGTCAACGAAAATAAATCCAAACAGGTGCCCACCCAAAGGATTATTTTCCTGTGTGCAAGCCTGGACACAGCATCCCAGATGGCATTCCTTACATCAGAAAAGCAAACTTACTTGACAGCCTACTTCTGTCAACTAGCCACCAGACCCCAGTTATCCGCAAGGAAAATCCTGTAAGCTCTGGGGTTTGTGGCATCTTGCATTCTACTCATTCCATATGCTAGACTGCATATGAGGAAACTTCAGTGGTACCTAAAAAGCCTTTGGTGTCAACACTCTCAGGACCTGGAAACTCTTGTACCAATGATACCTTGCCTAAGGAAAGATTTTCTTTGGCAGGCAGCAGTATGCTCCCACAACAAGGGACTACCTTTCTCACCCCCCCCCCCACTGCCCAGACCCTCACCACAGATGCATCAGACTATGCCTGTGGTGCACACCTGGACGGCAGTTGCATACAGGGCCAATGGAGCCCACAGCCAGTCCATCTGCACATCAACCAAAAAGAGATGATAGCTAACCAGCACACCTTGACAGCTTTCAAGTCCCTTCTCTCCCCAGGGGCTCTCCTGATCTGAACAGACAATACCACTGTGATGTGATATATCAAAAGCAGGTAGGGACTCACTTCTACCCTCTATGCAGGCTGGCCATGACCCTCTGGCACACAGCCGCTGCCATACAACTCCACCTGTTAGCACAGTTCCTACCAGGCTCTCAAAACTCACTGTCAGACCACTTAAGCAGAAATCTTCTGGACCCACATGAGTGGCAGCTCGACAAAAGAACCTTCACCCTAATAACTCAGAAATGGGGCACCCCGAAGGTCGACCTCTTTGCCTCCCACACCAACCATCAGCTCAGCAATTTCTGCACCAGGGAGCATCACTACATGGCTTGGAAAGTGGCTGCCCTGTCCTTCCCCTGGGTCAATCTATCAGTCTATGCGTTTACTCCACTACCACTCATCCCCAGGGTACTGCTCAAAATAAAGGAGGAAAAACCAAGGACAATTCTTATTGCTCCAGACTGGCCTTCCAGCACTGGTACCCACTGCTACGCAGCCCATCTCCACTGCCACCATGACATCTCACTCAGATTCCAACCCTCCTGACCCAGAGGGAAGGAGAATTCATGCATCCCCAACTGCATATCCTCAATTTGGCAGCTTGGCTTATTCCCTAACCCCCAATCAATCTGCCAATCTCAGTAAACAGGTTCTAGATGTTATTCATGAGGCCAGACACTCTAGCACTAGAAATTCTTATGCTGACAAATGGAAAAGGTATTGCACCTGGATTCAGGCTAAGAGAGCCAATGCGGCACAGCCCTCTCTCCCTCCCTCTCATTCTGAATTACTTAGCTGACCTGCTACACAGTGGTCTCCTCTATTAAAATTCATGCCTCTGCTATCTCTGCTCATTTCCCCACTGAGCAGCCCCTTTTCTAACACCCTGTGATCAAACAGTTCCTAAGAGGGGCTGGCAATTTGAGGCCACCCAGAAGAGCACCAATCCCAGTTTGGGACCTTAACTTTGTATTAGAAAAGCCCACCCTGCCCCCCTTCGAACCAGCCTATTCAGCAGAGCTAAAATTTCTCTCCTGGAAGACAGCTTTCCTTCTGGCCATCACAAGCTGCAAGCACTCATAGCTGTGGAACCCTTCATCATCTTCCATGCTGGCAGGGTATCCCTCAGAACTAACCCATCCTTCATGTCCAAGGTGGTGTCCAGTGTGGCTCTCAACCAATCCATTCATTTGTCCACTTTTTTCCCTAACCCAAAGAACAAGGGTGAAAGGATACTGCACTCTCTAGATGTGCACAGACAGCTCAGATTCTATCTAGATAGGGCTAAGTCCTTCAGAAAGTCTGATCAATTGCTGGTTAGCTTTGCTGCCGGGGCAGAGGGCAAAGCCATCTCCAAACAAATCATTTCCAATTGGATAACACACTGCATCCATTTCTGCTACAAGCAACACGGAACGCCTCCCGCCAAGGGGGCCAGGACTCACTCCACCAGAGCAGCCTCCACCTCTACAGCTTTCCTCAGAGGAGTTTCCACCAGGGACATCCTGGAGTCTGCCACCTGGACATCTGTTCACACCTTTACCAAACATTACCACCTGCCTATCTTCTCCAAATCCAAGGCAGGGATTGCTTCTGCAGTCTAGCAGGGCACACTGTATCCAGCCCCTAGTTTCCTTGACTGCCTCCACCCATTTTCTCAGCTTTGGAAATCAACCCAAATGTGATGACTGCAACAGTGAAACATGAAGAACATAGTACAGTTGTGTACACTTACCATAAATGTAGATGTTCGAGTGTATTCACTGTTGCAGTCCTGGTTTCCCTCCATCCATCCCCCTCTTCTTTCTTCTCTGTCCTTACAAGGGATATATTGGTATTTACTTTCTACTGGTGGGGTTCTTCCACCAGAACCAGGCTCCCACTTGGGGGCTCCTGACAGGTTAGGGCAAGAAAAATTGATGAAATGGTGTCGGCTGCCTTACTTTATACTACTGACAACCTGACATCAGTCCTGAAGTGACAACAACTGACGCAGAAATACTAAGCCTCTGGTATTCTGGCCGGCTGAGGGCTACCCTGGCAGGGATAACCCAAATGTGATGACTGCAACAGTGAATATCCTCAAACATCTACATTTATGGTAAGTGTACACAGCTGTACTGTATGGATGGGCACTTGCCCAAATAGAGGAAAGAATGTGTCAGTTGGATACAGGAAGGAGGGAGCCATTCGTTCAATCATGAATTTCTTGTACCAGGTGCAAGCCCAATGTTCCTAACTTATAGTAGGAGGTAAAGACAAAATAGAGACTCACACTTTTTTGCATAATTTATTTCCAGATCATATCTTCATTATAGTCCATAGTAAATAACTGGAGTGGCCCCATACACTGTCTTTGCATGTACTCTACCCCTCAATCTCCCACCCACTGCTAATAAGATTACCCTGGGCATATTTTCCCACCCAGTTTTGTTACCAACCCATCTAGTCCATAAGCTTGAGCCCTGCTACAAAAATGACACATTGCAATTTAGTGTAACCAGTTTGGCACAGACCACCAGGTAACCTGTATTGAGCTGCTTCTGCCCACTACCACATTCTACCCAGTTTGAAGCATAATGAAACCCACCTCCACCATACCATAGCACATTGTTCATGGACCTAGTATATGTCTGCACATTAATTCCTACATTCCTAAAAAGATACACTTTTGTCAGGTATGGGCTTATAATCCACCCAGTTTATACATTTGAACTTGTAATTTCACTTTGTTTTACTGAAAGTTTGTTTCAGCTTTGCTGTGGTTTGCAGATTAAAATAATACTTTTCACTGTTTGTTCATTATATTTTTCCACTAGGATAAAAAAATACATGCTATATACAGGGTCAAAAGAGAGGGTAAAATTTTGTCTGATAAATTGAGTATGTGTAGAGGAGCAAGGTAGGGCTGGCCTTCTTCTCCATTGTTGTTTGCAATATATCTAGAACTGTTAGTAAAGAAAAGGTGCAAATGTTCAGAGGTATGAGTGGAAGGGGAGAAAGCAAAGAATAGCATTATTTGTAGAAAACATAATAATATGTCTGACAAATCCAGAACATGATATCCCTGTGTTTGGAATATTCAGAGATGGTTCTGTATGCTTTCAGGTTATAAAGTAAATGTAGCTAAAACAAAGCCATAGTTAGA
This sequence comes from Protopterus annectens, assembly GCF_019279795.1. NCBI lineage: Eukaryota > Metazoa > Chordata > Ceratodontiformes > Protopteridae > Protopterus > Protopterus annectens. The sequence goes on along the minus strand of NC_056735.1, from coordinate 1,873,775,926 downwards.
AAGTATATGCCCATGTATGAATTAGTGCAGCAATTTCTATAGCTTTTGGGGCACAGAAAATGAAGTACCTAAGAGTTTGTCTTAGGAAAAGCCTCATTAGTAACAGCAAAGGATAGGTGTAATGAAACTAAACAGAAGATTCAAAAGTTAAGGGAACTGAAGGTCATAATTATTGATCTGGCTAGTAAGATACTGGCAGTGCAAATGTTTTTGGTCCCCTTGATTCTGTATGTTGGCCAGGCATATTTATATAAACCTAGAGATAAAATATGGCAACAAATAAATAAGGACCAGAAGAGTATTATTTGGGAAGGAAAGGGGCCTAGGATTATGTGGGATAAGATGATCCTAGTGAAAGAACATAGAGGTATGGGGGGTTGCCTTATTTAAAGGGGTGCTTTAAGGCTATGCAGTTAAAGCTGTTACACATATTGCAAGTCTGCAAATGTAAACCAAAATAGACAGATATAATGATGAGACATGAAAGAACTGCCAGAGATGGTGAGAAATAGTTTTATCGCAAACAGGTGTTGGGAGAGAATAAAAACAGCCAGCTAGAACATTGTGTATAAAGTGGCAAATAGTATACCAAAACATAAGCTAGTAAGGGTGTTGAATAAGTAGATCTTGGCAATAGGGTTCCCGAATAATTGGATAAAAAGTGGGCAAGAAACTATGAGGAGTAACTGGTGGAAGTTAGGCAAGGAACCAAGATATTAAGGAAGTTACCCATCGGGGAGAAAAGTATGAGAATGGGAGGAAATAAAAGATTTGTTTGGATTACATGATAGAAATACATTCATATATTTGGGAATAATAGCAGAATGTATGCAAAGAAAGACAAGGGAGTGTTAGGTGAGTGGCTACCTCTGATTAAATATTTGACGGAACCAACAATGACCAAAACAGGAAGGCAGCGAAACTCCGAATCATTCTACACTTATTGTATATCTGGCTACCTACACGTTATGTTCAGGATTTTATGTGGGCTAGAAGACTATGTGACAGGATAGTAGAACATAGCTCAGATATACTTGGAGGTATAGAAACTAATTCTCTGGCAAAACACATACAGGAACAAGGTGTCTCTCATCAGTTTGTGTTTAGACTTATAGAATTTTTACATTCTAGCATTAGGCGTGGTGATATTATTAATAAACTGGACACTAAAGAGTACGAATGGATTGTTCGTATGCAAGCAGATGCATACCCAGGTTTAAATAAACAAGTGACATGAAAACCAGTTTTAAAGTCTAAGCAGCAAATAATTAAATAATATACTTGTTTAGACATAATGTTTTTATAAACAATTTCTATATTGCTACTGTAGCTTCTTGATAGTTGCTGATTATGAAAAAAGGAGTGTGTATATTTATATATATTTTTTGTGAAAATTATTACTTATAGAGAATGGTTTATTTTAATTAATACTTTTATATGATAGGATAGGCTGTGTCATAAGTCTTATTTCTAGTATTTAAAAGGATGACTGTTTTTTAATTGTTTGAAACACTGAAGGAGGACTTGATGTCTGAAAGCTTTGTTTATTATTTTCAAATAAACGGTTCTGCTTTGTGAAGTGTGCTTTGCTGTTTTTCATACTTCCAAGTCTTCCCTGGAACCTCCCACAGTGGAAGTACACTGGAAGCATGCTTGCATGCATGCAAAAGGAGGCACTTATACTCTCCTTAAGAGTCCCTCACCGGGGATATTGATTTTGATTAAATGAAAGATTCCCCTAGATGCCCTCCCCAAGGATGTTTTCTTTGGTGAGATTCTAGGTCTAGTAAAACAGAAGGGGAGGTGGTCCTCTGATGACCCTTCTCAGGAGGAATCCGTATTCCTCGAAACTTACTGAAAAACTTGTGGATTTGTTTTCGAGGTGAGCTTGGAAGGAAGTGGAAATGGTCAAACCATTTTCCTGTAAACCATTATAAAATCTTAGTCTCCCCTAAGGACAGACCTTTCTGAAGCATGGGTCCCATGGTAGATTCCTTGGTGGTAGCAGTAGCCAGTAAAAAAGAGTTTGAGGAAGAGAGCTCTATTGTCCGTTCCTCCTAATAGGGAGTCCAGGACATTAAACAGATTTTGAAAGCGAGTTTATGCTTCAGATACTTTTGCATTAAGGGTGCTGAACTGGCTGGCTCATCTAACATATTTACAGAGGGACTTAATATAGGAGCTTTCCAAGTCTGTCTTAGGGCCTTTACTTGCAGAAACCTGTAAAACAGTGTGCACTCAGTGGCTGCCATCCAGTCCCTCTCAAACATGCCCACACCCTTATTTCCAATATGAGAGCAGTGGGCACTGGCATTGCCATTCGCTGCCACACTTAGATGCATCTCTTTGATTTTGTGGAGTACTTTAAGACCTCCTTTATCAACTTCCCTTATGATGGGTCCACTCTTTTTGGACTGGGGTGAAGGAGATGCTGTCTGGAAGTCCGCGGGAATGGCATGACCTTGACTGCTATTGGGAGCCATTTCTCTACCCCTCAAAGGACATTTTCTGGGAACCAGAAAAGGGGAAGAAGTGTCAGTTCTGTAAATCTCAAGGGTTTGCACCCAGGCGACAGGCCTTCCAGAGCATGAATGTTGTCCTTGTAACAGAGGTAATCCACAGAATCAAGGGTTTTGCTCCTGAAGGGTTGCCTGACTGCTGCTATCTGGAGGTAGTCATGAGGTGCTTGCCTCTGTGCCCCTCAGCCTGAACAAACATCATCTGAGATGTGTGAGTCAGAGAATTATAACTGTCGGCTACACAATTCCATTTCTTACCCCCCCCCCCCCCATTTTTGAAAAGATTTCCGAAAATCCCACTCCAGCAAAGAAAGGCTACAGCACAAGAGATTTTAAAAAAGCTGCTAGACAAGTGAATTGGCCTGGTGGTCCCACCAAATCAACAAGGATCTGGAGTCAACCTAAGGTTCTTTTTGATACCAAAGAAGAGGAATGGGGGCCTCAGACCTATTTTGGATTTCAGCCTTTTGAACTAATATCCCCAGTAGGCAAAGTTCCAGATGGTGACAGTTCAGTCTATCTTACCACTGTTGAGGAGGGACAACTGAATGTGGTTAGTAGACCTTCAGTATACATTCTGCCACATCGAGATAGCCAGGTGGTCCAGAAGGTTCCTGCTCTTTCAGCTGGAAGCCAGTCATTTCCTCTTCAGAGCCCTGCCCTTTGGTCTCACCACAGCCTCCAGAGTGCTCAGCAAATGCATGGCAGTAGTTGCAGCTTACCTCAGACTGCAGGGCTTCCACATGTTCTAATATCTGAAATGATTGACTCATAACTGCTTCCTCAGGGAATCTGTTACTCAAAGACAAGGATTCCTTGCTGCAGTTTTGCTCCCATGTGGGAATCATGATCAGTATGGGAAAATCGAAATTGGCTGCTGTCCAAACAATAGAGTTCATTGGTGCCCATCTGGATAGAACATTGCAGATAGCCAGACTTCCAGAGTCAAGCATCAGGAAAGCAGAGAAACTCTCCCATCAGAAGTCCCCGGCCTGGTACATATTGCATCTCTTGGGATCTGTAGCAACCTCTGTCACCCTGGTTCCCCCAACCAGAATTTACATGAGGGTGTTGCAGCAGGCTCTCACAGTTCAGTAGTCAGTGCTTTACCAACTGATGCACTTTCACATTTGTCTCACCAATATGTACAAACAACATGTTCGGTGGTGGTTGGACTCTTCCCCTAGTCTCCTATAGTTGCTATTTTATTCCACTGCTTCCTCAGGCCATAGTGACTGTGAACGCTTCCCTTTTAAGGTGAGGGGGAGTGGGCCATGTCATGCTAATGACAGTCCAAGGCATATGATCTGCTTCAGAGGCTAGGCTTCACATCAGTATCCTGGAGATGAGGGCAGTCCTTGTGGTGTTGCAGGCTTTTCAGGACTACTCCGCAGGGATGTGATTTCGATTCAGATGGACAAACATGGCTGTGGTGTGGTACATCAGTAAACAAAGAAGAATTCCTTCTTACTCACTGTGTTGTGAAGCCATGAGGGGTTGGCAGTGGATGATGTTGTGTCCCTTCCCTTTCTGGTGGTAACACATATCCCAGGCAAATCTATTGTATTACTGAACAAGCTGGGCAGGTCCATCATTCTCTCTCACAAGTGGTCCTGCAATCAAACAGTGGTGAATCATATTTTCATACACTGGGGCCAGCCATACTGTGACCTGTTGCACATCTGCTCCAGCATCAAGTGCAGTAACTACTTTGCCCTGATCCTCAGGAGGGGGAGTCCCCGAGGGGCACTGTAGTCCACACTTGGTCCCCAGATCTTCTGTATGCTTATCATCCTACTCCCCAGATGTTTCTGCAGAAAGCAATGTGGTGCAAGTCAAAAAAAAGATCCTCATTACACCCTTTTGACCTTGATAGGTAGGGTTTCCCTATTTTGGTCTTCAACTGATATTCTCACATTGGTGCTGTATTCCAGTTCAGACCTTGTCTGTCACCTGTCCGGCATGCTTCACTCTGACATGTCCTGAAATTAACCACATGTTTTTTACAGTTTCCATGATGACCAGGCAGTCCAGGCTCTCATCACATGTTTTGCACATCCTAACATCCTCTCAGAAACCCTTCAATTGAACAGTTTGCAAAAACAAATGGAAGAGATGTTTTTATGGGCATCTAGCAAGGATATAGACCTTTTAGGTCCCTGTCCCTGCTATTTTAGATTTCTTAACTGGTCTGTTTCAAGATGGGGCTAACTATTCCAGAATTAAAATTCCAGTGACTGCCAGCTCATATTTCCATGTGGGAGAGAAAAGACCCCCATTGCTTCTTTGAAGTTGTATAAAACCTTTCTAAGAGATATGTTTCTTCTTCATCCCCTTTAAGAGATCCTGTTCCACCTTGGTACATTATACTTATACTTCAGGCCTTGACAAAAGACCCTTTTTTAATCATCTGCTGCATGCAGTTAAAGTATCTTTCTTGGACACTTTTCCTGGTAGCTGTTACCACCACTCGAAGAAGATTAGCACTTCAAGCTCTGTCTTGTAAAGTGCTTTACTTGATTTTTTGTTAAGATAGGGTATCACTTCAAATTAACCCTACATTTTTTCCCAGTGTGGCTTCAGAGTTTATGTTGAATCAAACTATTAATCTGCCAGTTTTCTTACCAAAATTTTCCAACAAAGGGGAGTACATTTTACATTTGATGGATATTCGACAGCTGAGATTTTATCTACAGTGAATAAAAACTGTAGGGAAGACAGACTGACTTTTTCATTTCTTCAGTAAAATTGGAAAATGGATTTCTGAAGTGACTCTATCCAGGTTGCTATCTGAATGTATTTCATATGTATATAAGGAAGAAGGTTTAGCCTAGCCCTGTAATCCCAAAACTCATTCTACCAGGGCAGTAGCCACTTGTACAGCCTATTTCTTAAGGGTGCCTGTTGATTCATAGGTTTATAGGTTCATAGATGTTTACTAAGTTAATTACCACAAGGGTCTTTTTAAGCCTAGCCATGTATCCCAAATCTTTGACAAGTTCTGATGACCTTGATAAGTGTAAGCATGGGCCTGGGAGATGAACAATTTACAGGTTACCTGTGTCCATTAGAGACATAGGTGCAAAACCATGGATGAATTTCCTGTCCCCCATCCAATTGTCCAAGTTGCACTTGAATTGGGTTAAGCAGGAACTCTGCTTAACATAGATAGGGAGCTTGATACAGAGACTGGGTAGTCCCTAGGATACATACCTGTCTCTCCAGCAGGTCCTGTTTATATCAGAGGTAAGGTTTAAGTCTTTAGAATGGGTAAATCTGGTGCAGTTTGTTTTGTGGATATGCAGACGGTCCGTCAGAGTGGGGTCTGATAATGCCCTCTATGACAAGCGTAGATCTCCCTCAAGAGCCTGTAGGCAGGTGTAGAGCTCCCCTCAAACGCCTGTAGGAGACAGAGTACAGGGATAGGGCCTTGAATTGGTCTGCATAGGACATTTTACTTACGCCCTGTATTCTTTTAGTGAGGACTCTCTGTGGATCTTCCAGTTGGATATGCCTGGTTAGGTACATACCAAAGGAGGCACTGTACTCAATGATAGGTCTTATGCTGAATACAGTGGAACAATGATTTCCTTGGACTTAGATGCCATACCTTTGTTTATAAGCTGCACAACTTAGAATGATTTCCTACTGTAGACACGTTATGGTCAAAGGCTAGATTACTGTTTATGTATGTCCCTAAGTCCCTGACTACTGGGCCATCTCTAAGGGGTGTGTTGTTAATATGATAGTTACCAGGAGTGGATGACTTTCAAAGGATACTGTTATGCATTACTTGGCATTTAGATGTCCTTCAAGGATGCATCTGCAGTCCTTACATATGGGTTGTCCTGCCTCAGGCAGCCCTTGCGGTCGTCCGGATTCCAAAGTCTGGGTCCGGCGTCGGCTGATGTCGCCCCTTTCCCGACGTCAGAGCGCCTGGGATATAAAAGCGTCAGCCGACGCCATCTTCCTCAGTCTTTCTTGCCGCACGGTGCCCGAAGCAGAAGCAGTTCGCAAGTGCCGGTCGGCCAGCTCCTGTGATTTCAGCTAACCGAAGACTTCAAAAATCTAAGTACCCCGTTGGGGAATCTTTCTTGCCTCAGCCGATGTCAGATCAAACGGTTAAAGTTAATAATTGTTTAACTTCTGGGAAACAAATACCTCATAAGGATTTCCACTCTTACTGCCTACCCTGCCTAGGCCCAGACCACGACGTCTCGGCCTGTGCAGCCTGTGCTTCTTTCAATAGACGCACTCTTAGGCATCGGGCGGAGTTCTTCAGCAGAGTCTGCCTAATATCAGTATCTCACAGTTAACACTTAGGTATCAACTGAGATATGAGATAAATCAGGGGTCAGATGCATTGTAGGAGAGAAAATTCTTAAGGAGTTTGAGGCTGGTGCACTGATGTCTGATCAGATCTGAAAAATGGCCCTGAGGACCCATATGACATGTCGGATGGACACGAGTGAAAGGACCTGGCATTATGGTAAGTATGTAACTGTTTTGTACTCATTGCAGAGTTACCATATGCTCACAGATCTTATTGTGTCAGATCTTTATCAATGAACCTTGCAGTGGTTCATTTCCAACCAGTCTCAATATGGATCATACCTTCTTACATTTCATCCTGTGTCATATCCTGAAGATCGAAGATTTACTAGCAAGCGTTAGCCCACCTTTGTTGTTGCACTGCTGTTGGGAAGCTATCCTCTTGGTACAGAGGTCTTCAAATAAACCAGCAGGAACTATGGACAGTTGTTCTTGCCCTGAACGCTGTGGAGAGAGAACTGAAGTCAGACCCCCTTCTAATTTAGTCTTAAAACCTGTCCAACACGTGGTACTTCAGCACTCAGGGAGGCACAGGTTCATACTTTCTATGCAGAGAGGAGACTGTGGACTATCGGCAGAAGATAGATAAAAGCATCACCCTAAACAGCAATTCACATCCCAGCAGAGGTGAATGAACTGGTGGACTCCATGAGATACTTCTGCATTTCTTTCCTGGAGTTGAAGATTTAAGGAGTCTTGACTGGTCAAAATCTTACTGGAGTGGGACACGTGATAAACTGCCCTACTCATTGGATGGCGCAGTGGCGTAGCAGTTAACACTGACACTTCACAGCAAGAGGTTCTTTGGTTCAATTCTTGGCAGGGGTGTCTTCTGTGCGGAGTCTGCATGTCCTCTCTACATTCATGTGGATTTCCTCAGGGTGCTCTGGTTGCCTCCCATGTTACAAAGACATGCGTGTCTGGAGTGTTTCTCCCCGGGCCTCCACTGAAAATTGTCTCATTCCAAGTCGGACTTTCCCAGTAAACAAATGTTAAATAAATAAATAAATCACATGGGACAGTTTGGTTCTGCTATTCTTCTACTTTTCCAGCAGTCTAATTTAGAGCTGACAGAAGCTAATTTTTGTTTCCTCTGATAGGGATTCCTGCTTAGTTTTCTGCTATTTCTTCTTATTCCATATGTAATCACAAACTTCTGAGCAAAAAGACCAGAACTCATACTTGTTACCTGTGCTTTCTGCAGAAAGATGTGGTTTCTGTTTCTTAGGATTCTGGAAGTAGAGAAGAACTTCCTAGTACAAACTATGAAGGTCCTTCTCACTCTGGTTGGAGTAATGGCTGGCTTCACCCCAGTGCATTGCTCGTGTCTAGAATCCATGCTGTACCTTACCTGTAAGAGAAAGTTTAAGAGATGATTGAAGAAACATAAGCCTTCCACTCCTCAGTTGTTTTGCTACGTGGAGGAGGTTATGCATCTTGTTAAAGGGATATCCTTTGTTGCCTCAGTTATTTAGTTTCCTGAGATGTTCTGATTATTTCAGGCGCATGTATAACTGAAGTTTCTAATTCCACTGTGAAGATGCGTGTATCTGGCAATTCTTTCCATCAAGGTCATCTGGAGAACAAGAGACAGTGGCCCAGAGCTGGCTGTTATAGTTCTTCAGAGAACTTATTTTTGTTGGTTGTTGCCATCTTCTTTTCTTTGAGAATTTAAGAGTTTCAGGCTCTTATTTATAGCCAACCATATGTAGTTTTTACAAGGATTGAGTGTGCATTAGGCTTAACCCACATTTACTTCCAAAACTGGTGCCACAGTTGTCACTGAACAGTCTGTTCATCTCACACTTTTGTTTCTTGATGCTAAGCTTGGGGAAAAAGAGCCTTACATGCCATAGACATGCAGCATCAACTCGGGTTGTACCTGAAGTAGTGCATGAGTTCCAGAAGGTGCTAAGCCATTGCTAATTGAATTGCTAGTTGCATTGTCTTTTGCCATTTTGTGTTTCACCTCCCATTGAATATAATGCTGCCAGTGGTCACTTTGTTAGTGGTATGGCTGTTACCACCATTTGCCTCAAAATGTCTCCACTGCAGCAAGAGACTGCTTTGCTTACCAGGGCTTGATCTTAGAGTACAGGCAAAGAGAAAGGGATATGGGAATTTTAAGTGAAATGCCTACTCTGGTAGAGTTTGTAGGTGAATCTCGAACATATGCTACTGTTAAAAATGGGTAATTAGTAGGTCATATAAAATATTGTAAGATAACTATAAGAATCATTCAGAGGAGGTTAGAAAATATTGGGAAGAGAGACTGGAAAAATCAATTTACAGGAAAATAATGGGAAGACGTACAGTATGTATGGTGAAAGAATTGATAAGACAGTAGAATACTGGAATTAACTAGAAACAACTGAAATGAGACTGAAATGAATGTCTTTATTTGTTAATTACCCAAACTTGTGCTGAACAGGTGCAAGTCTCTCCTTTATGGGCCAAGTCTTTTTTGTACTTTTCAGAATGAATTCTGCACATGCTGTAATTTGGTTAAGAATGCTTTATTAGATGTTAACAACATATGAATACTGACTCCATTAACAGCACTGACAATAACAGTCTGTAGAAATTCTGGAGTGCTGGATAACAGTGGCAGTGGTGATCAATATATCCAAAGTTTCTGCACGTGTATTCTGATTCTCCTAATAATATCAACTGAAACAGTCTTTTCCTCCGGAATAATATGGATATTTGACCTGACTTCTGTATTCAGACTCGAGTGTCTGTACTGCAAAGACCTTTTGCATACAAGTCCAAAAGCTAACTTAACTGACTCAATTGACTGCATCTGAAGTATTTCCTAATAATACCAAAACCCTGTAATGTTTTACACACCTATCTAGCCTTGGCTTTCAAGCCTTGTCTTGCATGTGCCTCACAGTGCCTAGCTGTTTATTCTTTATCTGGCATTCCTTTACAAGTACACATATCTTTCCCTTAAGAAAGGAACATTCTGTAGTCTCTTGAAAACTGTTAATGTAAAGTTGTTCTATGTCGCAGTTCATTCGTAGAGTCAGCCTACTACAAAGCTCGAGGTCTTCAGACAGTTCGAGGCCAAGTCCCTATCCCATGATGCGCATAGAGTTACCTCAGATCTAGTTTGCTGCTGCAATAGATCGGAGGTTCCTTGCATAGCTCGGGCCAGTACAAAACTTTTTTCTACAAATTTATCTGAATATCTTGTTATTTCTCTCTTAAGCAACAGTGGTACAGCAGTAGCATTGTTGCCTCACAGCAAGAGGTTCTCCTGTTCGATTCTTGGCTGGAGTGCCTTCTGTGTGGAGTCTGTATGTCCTCCTTGTGGTCTTGGGGCCTCCAAAAGACATGCGTGAATGGGCGTGCCTTCGCTGAAGGTTGGGCGTCGGGCTGGCAACTCGGCACCATAAAAATCTACTGCCAATCATTAGCAGACCGGAGTTCCGCTGTGGTGACCCCTAACCAGGAAAAGCTGAAAAGCCCACCTAGCCGAGCATCTTGTCTTTTCGGAGCCGGTCCCCAGTCCTGGAACTGGTATCTGAGGTACTTAAATCGCTGATCCTTCAATCAATGGCCCCCGTCCATCCATTCGTCTTGGTCCTCAATTAGCCTTTCCGATTTGGATGTGGATTGTGTGGTGCAGAAATTGGTACCGGCACCAGCGTTTGCAAAATTTTTATCGGCTCCGACCCAAGTAGTTTCGGAACCAAAGACTTTATTACCATTTGCTTCACTTCCTCCTCCAAGCCATGCTGGTCCTTCAGAGCCGGAGGAGTCGGGCTTGCTGATTGTTGAGTCTTCGGAGCCGATGCCTGTCCATTTGTCATCGATTCCGTTTATTTGGAATTCCTTGGCTCCGATCGAGGAGTCTAGGAGCTGACACTCTCTAGTCGAGTCCAGGGAGGATAATCGGACTGACATGTCAGTTCCGACTTTGCCTCTCGGGGCTTCAACTTGGATGAGCTCGGCTCCTACCTTTGGTTCGGAGCCCACTGCCCCAGTGCAGGGTGGGATCGATGGTTTCCTTGGATCCAGTGGTCCCTTCTCATCGGAGCAGAGGTGCCTTCAAAGCCATGAGGAGAGTTATGTCTCCCAAGACATCTAGGTCTCCAGGTCTGACCACCTCCTCCCCAAAAGTGCCTGTGTCTGCTTCTGCTTCACAGATCCTTTCTAAGCATAAAGACCCTGAGCTTCAGGAAGATCCATTGGGTGGCCCCTTCTCTTCCGAGACCTCACCAAAAGTTCCCACTGATGAGGTTCCCAGGAAGAGAATCTGTAAGAAGAAGCACTTAGACGTCCTGCAGGAGTCTCTCACATCCAATACCGACTTGGATGAATCAGAAGGGTCCCCATGGTCCCCCTCTGAGGATATTTAATTTGCTGAGATATTAGACATCCTTAGGCAGAGGGGTGACTGGCAGTCCATCAACCCTACTGAAGGCGAGTCTGTTCTCCTGAAGGCTTTCGGGTCTCAACCCTCCACCTCTTGGGTGTCTCCGCCTTTTGATGAGCTCATGGAGCTGGTCTCATGAAGGGCGTGGGAGTCTCTGGACACCATGGAGCCTGTCCCTAGAAGGCCTAATAAATTTATTTCTTCCCCCCAGGAAAAATCTTTTCTTATCAAGGGAGTGCCAGTTGATGCCATGGTGGTGGTGGCGGCAGCCACCAAAAAGGAGATTTCTGAAACTTCTTCCTCTATCCATCCTCCTAACAGAGATTCTAGGATCATGGATAGATTCAGGAAGCACACGTACAGTTCAGCAACTTTTGCACTGCATTCACTGAACTATCTCACTCATTTTACAAGATTGCAAAGAGATTTGCTAAAAGAGCTTGGAGATACTATTCAGGGTACAGTAGCTGCAGGAGCTTCAGATAAAGTTACCTCCCAGCTTGCTGCTCTCCATAGTGAACTCATCCATGCACCTCATTTCTTATGCAGCTGAGGGAATGAGTAGGGCAGCGGGTACAGGAATTGCTCTTAGGAAACACTCCTGGATGCGCATGTGCATGGAGCCCTTTAAGTCATCCTTTGTCAACACCCCTTTTGATGGCTCGTCCCTTTTTGGGCCCAAAGTCAAGGAAACTTTAACCAGATGTGAACAGGAAGGAAAGACACTGTCTGCCATCTGAGTCTGTTTTTCCACTCCTACAAGACCCTACCGCAGGGGTCCAAGGGGAGGAAAGATGTGGTTCTGAAAAGCCCAAGGGGACTTTCAGGGCACATGTGGTGAACCCCCTCCAGACTCAGAGGAGGGGGCAATAATGGAAGATGCCACCCTCCCAGCAGAGAGGGGTCTGCAACTCCAGGGAGAAAGAGATCAGTTCTTTGGAAAGCCCTACCAGTGCTCCTGAAAGGAGGCCTGACTGTCCTACTCTGGAGGCAGTCGATGGTCGCTTATCTTTGTATCCTGATGTCTGGCTCAAAATAACAAATGACAACTGGGTACAAAGTATAATTTCCAGAGGATATTTCATTCCTTTCGCCTTTCCCCCTCCATTAACAACAAAAATTCCGGACGTTCCACCCAGTTACAGGGAACAGGCAACAGTAGAGGTCCAAACTTTGCTAAGAAAAAGAGTCATCCATCCAGTCCCAGCAGACCAGATAGGATCTGGAACTTACTCAAGATTCTTTTTAGTTCTAAAAAAGACAGGGGACTGGAGACCTATTTTGGACCTCAGCAGACTAAACAGATCTGTCAAGAAAGAGAAGTTCCAGATGGTCACGCATCGTTTGATACTTCCCTTTTTAGGGAAAGACAATTGGATGTGCTCGATTGATCTCCAGGATGCGTACTACCACATAAAAATGACCAGACCATCCAGGAATCATCTGTGCTTCCGGCTGGGAGCCAATCATTGCCAGTTTCAAGCCCTGCCCTTTGGTCTCACTACAGCCCTCAGAGTGTTCACCAAATGTATGGCAGTGGTCACGGCTCATCTGAGACGTTTAGGATACCAAGTGTTTCCGTACCTAGACAGTTGACTCCTCACTGCCACCACCAGGCACCAGCTCATACAAGCCAGGGACACCACTCTTTCTCTCTGCAGTCATTTGGGCATTACAATAAACTCAGTAAAATCTGCCTTGTCACGATCGCAACATACCGTTTTTATCAGAGCAGAATTGGACACCACCACCACCACTTTGAGACTTCCAGCAGAAAGAGTCTTACTACTACGTCAGCAGGTCCACAATGTCATATCCAAAGACAAGGCTCCAGCATCAGAAGTACTAAAATTGTTAGGCATGATGGCAGCTGCAATATTAGCCATACCATTGGGTTGCATGTGCATGCAGATTCTGCAATGGCTGTTATTCACTAAATTGTCTTACCAAGAGTTCCCAATGTCCCATCTAATAATGATCACAAACACATGCAAAAAGGATCTTCATTGGTGGTTGACCTCTCCTCATGTTACAATAGGTCATCCTTTTGTTTTACCCCTACCAGCGGACACAGTGACCACGGACACTTCCCTGATAGGGTGGTGGGGGCATTTTCAGGGAAGAAAAGCCAAAGGCACATGGACCGAATAGGAGACAAATCTGCATATCAATGTCCTGGAGATGAGGGCAGTACTTTTAGCATTGCAGTACTTCCAGGATTATCTTCCTCTGGGAACGATTGAGATTCAGACGGACATCATGTCAGTGGTCTGGTACTTGAAGAAACAAGGAGGAACCAGGTCCTACACCCTTTGGGGCGATGTCCTAAGAGAATGGCAGTAGGCTACATCCACCCAGCACTTTCTGTTAGCAACACACATCCTGGGGAAATCCAATGTGATAGCAGACAAGCTGAGCAGAGTAATGTTGTTGCCTCATGACTGGTCCCTCAAGAAAGAAATAGCGGAGAGAATTTTTATGTAGGTGGGGCTAGCCTTCCTGTGACATTTTTGCCAACTGCATGAACACAAAATGCAGAAGTTACTTTGCCCTGATTCCCCCTCTGGGAGAAGCCCCAAGGGATGCACTCGTATACGATTGGCCTCCGGGTCTCCTCTATACATTCCCACCAATTCCCTTAATACCCAACGTATTACAGAAAGCAAAAGCCCTGGGAAGGACCATCATTCTAATAGCCCCTTATTGGCTTCATCAGATTTTTTCCCCTTCCTTCGACTTCATCAATTGGAGGACCCTTGGGTTCTGGACCCAGTTCCAGATCTTCTGACGCACTCATCGGGGGAACTTCATCCCTCTCTTCAGTCCCTGAAGCTGACAGCTTGGCTGCTCCAATTCCCAACATAGCCAGGTTCCATAACATTTCAAATGAAATGCAGCAGATTCTGATGTCTTCTCATAAATCCTCTACTAGGAAGCTATATCTTAGCAAATGGAAAATATTTTCTATATGGGCCTCTCAAAATAACATTGATCCCTACCAAGCCCCGATTGCCTCCATATTAGAGTTCTTGACTATGCTTTTCAGTAAAGGAGCTGCAGCAGCAACAGTTCAGGTTCATCTTGCTGCTATCTCTAATTTTCATCCTGGATTTGAAGGATTGAACATAATGTTTCACAAACTATCCAAAGCCTTTCTCAAAGGGACTTTTCATCTCAGACCCTTTATACCCCATGGAATCTAAATTTTATGCTTTCATGCATTATTCTCCCTCCTTTCGAACCAGCTTCCTCATGCGATTTGAAATATTTTTCATGGAAGGATATCTTTTTAGTAGCCATCACTTCTGCCCGCAGAGTGTCAGAGTTTCAAGCCTTGTCCATAAAGCCTCCTTATTTGATTTTCTATGCTGACAGTCTCACTGCAAACGAATCCCTAATTTTTTCCCAAAGTTTGTACTGAAGCTAACCAGATTATAGATTTGCCAGTGTTCTTCCCCAAACACACCAACAACTTGGATTATATGCTGCACAAGCTTGATGTTCATAGACAGCTCAGATTTTACTTGGATAGAACAAAAGAGTTCAGGAAATCAGACCAGCTTTGTTTCCTTTTCAGATTCCAGAAAAGTATGCTAGTGGCAAAAACCACTCTGTCTAAGTGGTTATCCGATTGTATCACATTTGTTTATTCAGCTGCTAATATGCCCTTACATCACAAAATCAAGGCTCATTCTACCTTTTCTGCTAGACTTCCTATAGACAACATTTGTGCAGCAGCCACTTATTCAAGACCTCATACCTTTATCACTCATTACAAAGTTGACAGGGCCTCTTTTGGGTCTACTGTCCTGAAAAAACATACTCTCGTGAGCCACCCGAGAAAGATGGTGCTTGGGATGCTACCCATCTGTACAAATGAATGGCAAGATAGAACAGCTTCACATAAAGAAGTTATATACTTAACATAACGTTCCATGTGAGTTGTTCATCTCACCTTCATTCTTACTTCCCACCCTCCTACCCCCTCCAGGGTTTTTCGAGGACCGAGATACTAGATTCTTCCTGGTTGCTCAATCCTTCTATGGCTTTCTCTTAAAGAGTGATAGAATGACATATGGTATTATTATACGCAGCAAACAAGATCTGAGGTAACTCTAGGTGCATCATGGGATAGGGACTTGGCCTCGAGCTGTCTGAAGACCTCGACCTTTGTAGTAGGCTGACTTGGAGCCGAGGATGGGCTCCGAACCCATCTGTAAGAATGAAGGCGAGATGAACAACTCACATGGAATGTTCTGGTAAGTACATAACTTCTTTTTTCTGCACATGTCAGGCTTAGCCAGCAAGATTATCTTTTCCTTTCTACCGAACTATCTCCCTGAAACTGAATGCATACACAAAAACAGAAGTCTAACTATATTTTCAGGCCTATTATTCTAACTTAATGTACTATAGTGAACTCATTAACAATAAAGTGAAAACCCTCAGTCTAACATATGGCTCCTAAGTATGTAACCAAGTCCAGAAGGGGCTCCTAAGTATGTAACCAAATCCAGAAGGTTTAGGGTTTTTGCTTGGAAGTCTTTGCATAAGTATTTTATACCCCAAGCAGACTTCAGACAATTTTTCCTCGGTTAGATAGCAAATGTTGGAGGTGTGATGGAGAAGAAAGAGGTAACTGGGAAAGTACAGTTGTGTAATATCTTACCATAACAGTACTTGTCCTTTTCTTCACTGTTGCATTGTATGTGTGACATACAGTGCATGCAAGGTTATAAGGCTTTGGTGTACTGGCCAAATGTCAGGGTGCCCTGCATGGGAGATCCCAATAGTAAAGAATACTGCAACAGTGATATAGAAAGACATGATATGTTTTGGGAGTTTGAGTTGTCAGATTTAAAAAATTCCCTACAGAGTACTCTGTCAGAAATATTGGGTGAGCAAATGGCTGTAAGTAAAGAAAAGACTCTTTTGAACTGGGATACAAGATCTGAATTGCCTAAATATAGCAACTCCTTATTAAGTTAATTTTGTTGGCTGCCAGAAAAGCAATTACTAGAAAATGGAAATCAAATTTCCATCTACTGTATTGGATATTATAAAAGAGGCAAATGAACTGGAAAAGGGAATGAACAAATTACGTAGAAGTTAATGGAAATTGTGGGAATAATACATGTATAATAATGTTGAGGAGGAGGATTGAAGTTTAAGGGAAGGCAGGAATTCAATGTTTTGTAATGTTAGACTGATGTTAGTAATAAAGAAAATATATGTGATGTATATTGTATATAAACAGAACAATGTTAAAAATGGTTTATTTTCTTTTCTGTTAATATATGTTTGCCTATGTCTGAAGTAATTTAATAAAGGTGTGTTTAACATTGTCTCCATAGTAGACATACTTGCACACTATGTTTGCCGTTCATTTGTACCTTTACCAAACATTATTACTTGGACATTACCCAACAGTCAGGTGTCCAGTGATACTTCATTATTTCAGGATTAAGCCTTTTGAGCCTTTGCTTTGGTCCTTCTCTTGTTTCATCTTGCTGTGAGGTTTATTTATACTGCATGAGATTCTCCTTGTTTTACAGCTTTTGAGAACCCCCAATATCCAGTAAAACCAATCTAACTGTAGGTTGATCTGTGGGGGAGTCTTCCTTAATGGGTACATGTTACCCTCACTGTCTCCCTTGTGTCTGGATTGCTGCTTCATCCAGCAGTTTTTGTTGGAGTTCCATATAAGCTGAGCAAGTATATATTTGTATATCCTTGTACAGTGTTGTTTATATCATTTGCTTCATAACAGATTGTTTTCACTGAATGGAAGGAAATAAACTGGTAATTGCAGGGCTATGGGCACACCTTCTTGTGTGGTACATGTGTGGCAAGTCTGGAAACAAAATAAAAAACAAACATCCAAGATGGGGATAACTGTGGTGTATGTTCCAGATATACGAGTAGTGGGAAGGCCTCCCTCTGTTAAGCAGATATCTCTGTTCAGCTGTAGCTCATTAGACCTGGAGTAGGAATGCCCCGCATGTGCTAATGGATGGACTGAAACTTAGCATGGAGCTAAAGCTCAGAAAAAGTAGTAGTCATTTCAGGAGTAAAAGTAAGGATACTCCAAGTGTTTACCTATTGCAGAGAGAGGTCTTGAAGATTAGTTATGATATTTTTTCACACACCTATTATTTTGTAATAATTATTTTGTCGTGTTTCATACCACTTCAGAAAAAGGAGATCAAGCTTCACAATTTCTGGCAACGATATGCCTTAGTAGGCGTAGTGTTAATTGTTGGTATCAGCTCTTTGCCTTTTCTTCTTTTTTTGCAGTACTTGTGATTTACATTGCAGTATTCAGTTAACAGATTGATGTTACTTCTTCTTCTTCTTCTTTCGGCTTTTCCCGGTCAGTGGTTGCCACAGCAGATCACCTGTCCGCTCATGATTGGCAGTGGAGTTTTACGGTGTCTAGTTGCCAGCCCGGCACCCAACCTTCCACAGAAGGCGCACACATGCTCACACCTAGGGCCAATTTAGTGTGTCCAATCCACCTACAGCATGTCTTTGGGATGTGGGAGGAAACCGGAGCACCTGGAGGAAACCCACGTGACCACAGGGAGAACATGCAGACTCCGCACAGAAGGAGCCCCAGCCGAGGATTGAACTGGAGAACCTCTTGCTGTGAGGCAGCAACGCTAACTGCTGCACCACCGCATCCATCCGCAACAGATTGATGTTACTAATAACTAGTAATGATTTTGTCATAAAACATTATTTTGCATTTTCACTACTTGGGGGCTACAGACACTAAGGCATTCCACTAAGGACATACATTCTGAGATTAGATGCTTTCAATGAAGACATATGTATTGAAAGGCATAGTATAGATTTTAAGAAATGCTTGTCAGTTGGGAAGACATCTTTAGGTTTTAAGGTTACAGACTTAAGATTGGTCTGTACTCATGAAAGTGGTACTGTAGAAAATCAGAATGAAACCTTTTCTGATCTGTTCATAGCATATGAAGTAAATTGCTTTCTATATATGTTCTCTTCATTTGTATGGAGAAATAAAGAAGGGCTACATAGGAATGTAATGCAGCTTTACAAGCACATCACACCAATGATACTAACAGTGTTTTATCATCTTGAATTTAGAAACTGTGTAGATTATGCTTAAAACAAGGGGGGTATAACTGACAGAGCATGATCAGGCTGAAATGTCTAACAAAGTCATGTTGAACAAAACAATGCATAAAGGTTTTCAATTGCAAGTCTAACAAAAATTGTAAACTATTAATATGTAAAGTAGGTGCTCACTATCCCGTGCAGATAAGCACAGAGCCAAATCAGTGCAATGCAAAGCATATTCATTCATAGATGATTACTAGGCTAACTGCCCTGAAGGGTCATTTTAAGCCTAGCCAGTAACCTGAGGTCAGAATTATTTATTTATTTACGTATTGACATTTGATTATTAAGAGGTCTGACTGGGTAGAAGCCCATTTTCAGGAGAGGCCTGGGGAGAAAATATCCAAATTATTAGTAAACGTTTTAAGGACAATAATTTTATAATCTTCAAAAATAAAATAAAAACATCTGCAGTTTAAATAATTGTAACAAATTAAACATATATAAAAACATTGGTTAAGAATCAATAGAAAGTATATGACAATCATCTAATATTTAGAGAAATGTTAGACAGTTTGTAGAGAAATTAAAGGTAAGTTAGTCTAATACAAAGAGGAATTGCAGTATGAAGTGAGGGAAAGACAGCCCTAATGTATGTTTAGAGAGAGAATTAAACTTGTATTTTGTGTTTATAAGGTAAAGACCTTAACCGACATGCTAAAACCCACTACCTGTGAGTATGTGGAATCTCAAATTAATGTAATTTTCAGTAATAAAATAAAAATGCTGCCAAATTCTTTTGATCAGTGGGTTTCTCTTACAGTGATTCCTAACAGTCTTAATTGATAGCCCAGTGGGTGAGGCTGCACATCAGCACCGATGCGTTTTTAGTACTTGTGAGCCTCCACAGAGATTGCCATGGCTGTTGTGTGGCACTTATTTATAAAGTGCTATGGTTTGACTGGGATATATCATTTTTAATTGTGAAGATTGCTTATTCGCTCTTCCAGAGATCAGTGCTCAGGGTACTGATTCATACACTACGTGCTGTACAGTAAGAAAATAAATGATTGTGGCATAGCAGAGATGGCTGGTATGCATGACTGCAACAAACAGCTCTAATTTCCATCTTGAAACTATTCAAGTGTTTCAGTCTGTAAAAGGTGATGAAAGTGTTTTGCAGTTTTCCTTTCTGTTTGGTAGTTATACTAGACTGACTCACTTGGGGAATGCTGACAGAGTTACATTAGCTACTAACAAGGCAGATCTTGCTAATCTTCTTCTTCTTTTTTCGGTTTTTCCCGGTTAGGGGTCGCCACAGCGGATCACCTGACCGCTCATGATTGGCAGTAGAGTTTTACGGTGTCGAGTTGCCAGCCCGCGCCCAACCTTCCACAGAAGGCACACACATGCATACACTCATGCCTAGGGCCAATTTAGTGTGTCCAATCCACCTACAGCATGTCTTTGGGATGTGGGAGGAAACCGGAGCACCCGGAGGAAACCCACGCGACCACAGGGAGGACATGCAGAACTCTGCACAGGAAGCACCCCAGCTGAGAATCGAACCGGAGAACCTCTTGCTGTGAGGCGGCAACGCTAACTGCTGTACACACAGTAATTTCCAAACCTCCTTCAGCTAATAACATGCTAAGAGACATTTTTTGATCAGATTATGCTTTGCATTACATTGAACACTGAAACAGATAACACCGTTTTTAAAGACCACTATGATTTGTGTAACTATGTATTTACAGTACAGTGCCAAGTCATTTCCTTCCCTGGAAAAATGTTTGCTGATGTGAACATTATTAAACAGCCATTCAATGATTCTGGTTCAATGAACAGCCATATTCTGTAATTAGACTTCGATGAACTGATACAGACCCAGGCTAACTACTCTTGTGGGTTGCTTTAAGACTAGTCATTTACCCCATGTGAGAATCAAACCCTGCATCATGTGTCTGTAGGGTAAATACCTTCACTGTTATGCCAACCTCCCCTCCCACCAAGATGAGACACTGGTGTTTCCCCATCTACTTGTTAAAAGAGAGGAATTCACAGAATGGCTGGTGGAAATTATCTAGTTATTAGGGAATATAAAGAATAGAAATACTCCAGAAGTTATAGCTAGTGACATAGATAAAATAAAAGAGGTGTTTAAAATATGGTAGAAACAGAAGAAAAAGAGATCTGGTTAAGAAGTAATAAGAATTATTTAGAGGGCTGGCAAACGTTAAAGTATTACAAAATAAGAGGAATCTCACTGAACAAGAAGAGGCACATTACAAAATAAGAGGAATCTCACTGAACAAGAAGAGGCACATTACAAAATAAGAGGAATCTCACTGAACAAGAAGAGGCACAAGTGCAGATTGCTAAAGAGAAAATAAGGGAGTATCTGGATAACATACATGAGTTTAGAAAGATTGCTGTTAAGCAACTGTTTTTGATAATAACTATAGAGAACAACTTCTTTTCTCACATTGACCTAGGAAACAGAAAGTAGAAGAGATTATTGTCAAACTTAGGAAGCCTGTAACGAAAAATAGCCAGAGATCCTTTAGAGGTATTACAGATATTTTGGAAATGTTATGATAATGCATATAAAGAAGGGAAGTGTGGAAATCAAGAAAAAGCACAAATGGAAATACTCATGGAAGACTAAAATATGCCAAGGTTATAGGTAGATGAGGCTCAACTTCTAAAAGTTGAAGAAGATGACATAAAAATGATGTTCTGTAACCAATCTCCAGGAAAGTCTCCAGGAATAGATGGTATTCCAGTGGATGTTTGGAAGCTAGGAGGGAAGAAGGTGATAAAGATCTAGAAAACATTAACAGTACTTTAAAAGGAGGGGGGGAGCATCAACATCCGTGAAAAAAGCTGAGGTGGCTGTAACACCCAAGATGGTAAAGACCCACCTGATCCAGCTTCATTTAGGCCCATTTCAGTTTTAAACCGTAATTATAAAGTGTTTATGTCTTTAGTGGCTAAAAGAATGGCAAAGGGGATGCCAAACGTATAGATATGGACCATTTGGTTTTGTAGAGGGCAGGCAAACATTTGACAACATTAATAGAAACAATGATTTGCCAAAGGGATGCAGAATGTAAGAAAATACCACTGTTATTGGTGGGTTTTGATGCAAAGAAAGCATTTGCTAGAGTAAGCTGAAAATTTATGAATTGGGCAATGGAAGTATTTTAATTTCCTGATACAATAATAAGGTTAATTAGAAGGATATATTAGGGATTCTAAGCAAAAATGAAAGTAGGAGGGTTTCCTTTCTGATAGGTTGTGTCTGAACAAAGGAACCAGAAAGGGGTGTTCTCATTCCCCTTTGTTATTAGCATTATATTTAGAGCCATTGGTAAAGAAAATGAGGGACTCATAAACTGAAGGATATATAATTGATATCACTTTCAAAAAAATTTGGTTTTATTTGCAGATGATATTATTTTGTACCTGATGGAACAAGAAAAGGACAGCTCAGCATTGTGTAATGTTGTTATGACAGTTTTTCAGGATATAAAATGAATAAAGATGAAACAGAGGCTATAGCTATAAACTATGTAACCACACATGAATTGGTTCAGCAATACCCATATTTATGGGGACATGATAAAATGAAGTAATCTGATGTTGTTAAACTTCATTTATTTATGACAAATGGGTCTCGGTTCCTTTCTCGGAACCTACTCGTCAATGTAACAAGCTCACACCAGCCAAAAAACTCTCAAGCTAAGGTTACCCATAGTATCCCTCTCCACATCTTCTCAGATCTCATTTGCCACGTAGACTTTCAAGACGCATCAGGCCAGCTATCAAGCTAAATGCTCTGTTTTTCTCAATATTTTGAATATTTAGCCTTATATTCTTCTATAATCCTTCCTTTATCTTAGCTGTTTATAGCTAGAGATAATTCCCTTTCTGTGTGAGTGATTTTTTTCTCCCCTTTAACTTGTTGGTATTTCTTCGTACCATTATTGGCATGGGCCCCTCCTTTCCTTTACCTTTTGGTATTCTAAATACCATCGTTGGTATTCTCTTCTTTCCTTCACTTTACCCTTTGGGTATATTACTATTTACCATTGTTGGTAAATTACAAAAAAAAAATCTTTCCTTCTGCTATGTGCATGCATGTGTATCCCTAGTCATGTAACATGATGTTTCATTGTTGTTTAATTGCTGTTTAATTGTTGTTAACTGTATTTTTGATAATGGCTGACAAAAAAGGCACTACTGGATTTAAACAGTGTGTCAAATGTGGCAGGAAGATGTAAAACTCAGATGGACATCTCTCCTTTGTATATTGCCTAGGAGTACCACATTTGAAGGTTCAACCTCCGTGCAAGCTCTGTAAGGGCTTTAGTGCCTGCACCGTAGCTGAGCGCAAAAACAAACTAATCTTAAAGGGTCTCTTGAAAACCTGTTTCTCGGAGGCTTCATGAGACGGAGGTCTCAACCCTTCCTAAAAAAGAGACGAAGAAGAGGAGCCATTCAGTCCCATCATCTCAGTCCCAGGATCCAAAAACTACTAAGGCCCAGGTTGATACAGAACCGAAAACTAAACATGCCAAAATGACTCTGACACCTACCTCAGCACCGGAGTCTAAAATCCATCCACGGTGCCGTCCTTGATTACAGAACTGACAACCACTATTCCCACGGTACCAACACCTTCCACAGTACCACAGACCTTCTCAGCACCAACAATCGCTTCTCCCTTAATAACTGGTCACTTCCCCTCCATCATCACAACCTTCTGGTGTTTGACCACGGTGCCAAAGGTTGAGACACTAGCCAGGACCAGATATTCCCTGTTCATTGACCCCTTTGTTGGACAGCAGCTAAGGCCATTCCTTGACCGACCTGAATTTCCATTGGGGATGTCAACCCATTCCACCAGGAGCCTTTTGGAGGTCAATGTAGTGAGACTTGTGGATCAGCTCCTAGCAGCCCGAGGCATCCCAACTCCATCTAGCACCTCCCTCCCATCCGGAGCTGAGGGTTTTTCTCCACAAACTCCAACCTATATTCCTCAAACTCCCCGCAGGTCTTGGAGCCCTCAATGCCAACACCTATCCCTGTGCCAGCTTCTTTGGTTCCACTGGTAGATATTATCGTGGTTCCGGAACCTACTGTTTGGACCATGGCTCAGTTGGAGCCGACCCACCCTCGAAACCATGACTGGTCTGTGTGCACCGTGACCCCTAGTACTGCACCAATTTTTTTCTACAGCGCTGTCTACGGTTCCGGTTGCTTTGGCTGCTCTGAGTCCTCTTGTTAAACTGAAGTATTTAAGAGTATGGGTTAAGGATATGTGAAAAGAGACTAAACAAAAGATAATGCAAATACTTGAGATACTAGAAGCTCTTGCCTATGGATGTGAATAGCAAGATACAAGCAGTAAAAATGTTTTTAGTCCCTTTAGTTTTGTACACAGATCAGGTGTGTTTTTATCAACCAGAGAAGAAGTTGTGGAAAGTAATTAATAAAGAGTTGAAGAATTTATTTGTGGAAGCAAAGAGTGCAAGAGTCAAGTGGGATAAGTTGAACCTCGTAATAGAACAAGAAGGTTTAAGGTTACCTGATGTGAAGGGATATTTTAGAGCCACACAGTTAAGGCTCTTATACATAACACAAACCAAAAACTACAATTAAAAGTGAAAAGGGATGATAATGAAGCAGGGGGTAATTCAAGAAATATGGAAAGAATGTGACACAGATCCTTGATAAAGATGACAATCATCCAGAATATTATATTCTTAAAGTAGCAGAAAGTATAGTAAGAACTAAGCCATCACCTGTTGGAGAAAGGCGATTCTGCTGATAGGAATGACTAAATAAGGCTACAGAGAATTGACAAGATGGGTCTGGAATTTACTGGAGGAAGATGGCAAAGGAACCAAAGTACTGGGGACAAATAATTAGAGAAGCAAATCTAGTAAAATGGGAAGAGACCAAGAAGACATTTGGAATGCAAGCTAGTGATTGCAATTCCTTATCAGGGATTGATATCAGAGTATAGAAAAAGAGAAATGGATAGGGAGATCTTAAATGAAAGACCTGCACTGGTTGAGTTTTTAGTTGAAGCTAGAACAGAAGCTGCAGTTAAAAAGAGATAATTAGTAGGACATGTAAAATATTGCATGATAACTATAGAAGTCAATCAGAAGAAGTCAGAAAAGATGGGTAAGAGAGATTAGATATGAATTTCACAATGGGAGGGTGTATGCATGGCTACCAAATGTGCAACAAAATCTAAAAGATTTAGGATTTTTGCCTGGAAGTGTTTGCCTAGATACTTTTATACCCCAAACTAAAGCAAAATAATTTTTCCTGAGGAAGATGGCAAATGTTTGAGATATGATGGGGAAGATAGAGGTAACTGGTAACATATAATTTTGGGAGTGTAATTGTTTGGTGGACTTCAAATGTTCTCTACGGAATACTCTGTCAGGCATATTGGGTGAGAAAATGAGTGTAACTGAGGGAAGAATTATTTTTTGGGCTGGGATACAGGATCTGATTTGTGTAGACCTAATAAAGCGCTGTTAAATTTATTTCTGTTGACTGCCAAAAAAGTAAGTACTAGAAAATGGAAATCAAAGTCTAAACCAATCATAACTGAAGTAGTGAATATTTTAAGAGATAAAGCAACCAGAAGTGGGATCTTTAGAAAAGGGTAGGAGTAAACTGCATAGAAAAAATAGAAATTGTAGGAACAATACATGCAGAAAAATATTGAAGGCAGAATAAAGTTTAAGAGAAGGCAGGGTTTGAATGATTTATGTAATGTTTAGGTTATACGATACATAACCATATATGTGATGTGTAATGTTTGTAAACGTGAACTTGTTAATATGGTTTAATTTCTTTTATATGTTTGCCCGTCTGACAAGTGATAATAAATGTGTTTGAAAAACTGTATTGATTGAAAAACAGACACATTGACTTGTACCTTGCATTGTGTGTGGTATCAAAAGCTAGTGTTTTTGTATTGCATGATCTAGACTTGCGGGGATGCCTTCCATGTAATGCACAGCTATGAACCTTTTAGCAGAAGAATCAGGGACAAAAGCCTAAAATTGGGGAAGTTTTTAAATATTCCTGTAATTCATTTAGTTAATCAAGCAACAAGGTTTATATCAACATGCTTTTTCTGAAGAATAAGAAGTTATGAAACTATATTTCTGGCATAATTAACTGGCTGTAGTCCTCAGTGATTTACCAGAAAATCAAACAATTATGAGAGGCAGGGAATACAAATATGAGGCAGAATCAGAGATGTTCTGCAAATGGTTAGAGAATTTGAAGGCTGTGATTGCTGATGCAATCACATTTTTCTTCTAGCTTTTAAAGGGTATTGCATGCAAAGATGCCTGAAGATGAGTGTTGCACGTAACAGTATAATGTCATATCAGATGTCCTTCCACACTTCTTAGTGTCATCACGTAGATGACAGTAATGCGGTGGATTAGAATTCATTAATTCTGTGTATAGAAGGGGAAGGGACTGAGTTTGATGTTTTTCATGTTTCACTGTTGCAGTCATTACATTCGGGTTATCTGCTTGCAGGTAGCCCTCAGCCGGCTTGATTATCAAAGTCTTGTGTCCTGCGTCGGTTGCTGTCTCTTCTTCCATGACGTTAGGTAGTTAGGGGTATAAAGCATGCAGCCGACACCATTACATCAGTCTTTCTTGCTGTGCGGTGCCCGAAGCAGAAGCAGTCCACCAGTGCCGGTCGGCTGACTCCTGAAATTTTCATTTTCGAGTTTCAGTACCGAAGTCTTCAAAAAAGCTAAGTACCCCATTGGGGATCCTTCTTCTTGCTCTAAACCGATGTCAGTAAAAGTTAACAATTGTATTACTTGTGGAAAGCAAATACCTCATAAAGATTTTCTTTCGTACTGCATTCCTTGCTTAGGCCCAGACCACGACGTCCCTCGCTGTCAGTTTTGTGCTTTATTCAATCCTCGACCTATTCGTCGTTGGTTCATTTTTGCATCAAACTATTTCAGTACTCGGTTTAATTAACCAGAAGTGGCTTCGGTAAGCCACCTGACTACTGACATTCCGAAAAAATGTAAAGATAAAGACAGAGACAGACCACATAGGTCCAAATCTGCCGACGACGCTTCTGTTAAGCTAGTCGCCAGTTCGCCGGTACTTGCAGCCCCTGATACTCGCTACTTCAGATTTGCAGGCCTCTACTGAGACCCATTCGGAGTCTGGTATGCCGCGAGATGCTTCTTCGACTATGGAACCTGCGGATGTCTCTACCTTGGATGGGTCCGGATCCGCTGTGCAGGCACCGACTTCTGAGGGTGTATTCAGGCCTACTGACTTGCATATCAAACCGATGCCGTCTTCTTCTTCAAGGCCTAAAACTTGATCCACACCTAGAAAATCGACGTCCAAACCGCATGGTCAGGCCCATATGTCTAAAAAGCAAATGATAAGCATGGCTGAAGACCTTATTACTCTAATTAGGGGAAGCCAGCCTTCTCCCTCTGAGACCTAGAACTGATTTTCCTTCTGATTCTTCTGATCAGGATTCTGAAATTTCTGTTTCTTCTGATGACCAGGATCTGCCCTTATCTACCTATAAGGATTCTGATGCAGAGGACTCCATACCCTCTGCTTCCCCTCCAGAAGATTTTTCTTTTGATGAAACTTTGCACGCTCTTGGGAGCATTTCTGCTGGGAAAGCCAGGATTACTCTGACGCCAAAAAGAGGCTTAGGGAATTCTTACTCCTACCTCAACACAGGCCTTTAGCTATCCCTTCTGTACTGGACATTGTAGATGATGCCTTCTTGGAATCTAGCGTGGCCCCAGACACTTTACCTCTGGCTCCCAGGAAAACTGACAGGTATTACAAGAGTACCTAACTCTCACAAGTTCTTCTTTGAGAATCCTACTGCGGACCCAGAGACCATTTCACAGGGACCCAAAGGCATTAAGGCTACTACTGCCAAAAACCCTACCCCCTCTGATAGAGACTCCAGGGCCCTTGACAGATGGGGTAAGATCGTATACACTTCTGCTACTATGGCCATGTTAAAGTATCAGCAGCATATTATTGGATTACTTAAACAGAAAATGATGTTGATTCGCGACTGAGCTGAAAATAAAGAATTACAGGATTTAATGCATTCTGCTGAACAAGTTGGTAAGCATACTTTGTAATCTGGTTTTCTCTCCTTAGAGGCATCTTGCAGGGCTGCTGTCACGGAGTATGTTCTTAGAAGGCATGCTTGGCTTAAGGAGCAAATTTGCCAGATCATGTTAACGCTAAATTACTGGATGCTCCCTTAAACCAGGACCACCTGTTTGGCAACAAAGTAGAAGAAGTACTTAGAAAGATGGAGGAAACAGCTAAATCTATGCAAACTGTTAAATATTTCCTGCAAGTACAGCCTCCCAGATTTAGTAGGCATTGGCCTTCTAAGAATTGGTCCTTTCCTGTCTCTTCCAGGCCTTCTCAGTCCAAACCCAGGAACAGCAGACCACCTAGGCTACAGTCTCAAGGTACCCACAGGCCTAAGCAGTGGGGGGCTCCCACTTCCAAAGCTGGAAGTAGTAAGACACCCCCCTATGGTAAACTGTCACAATGACTTAACCTTAAACCTTCCAAGCCCTGCTCAACTGACTGCTCCTTTAGGGGAAAGATCGCCCTTCATGCAAAAAACTGGGAACTCATTACCCAAGACAAATACGTTTTGAATATAGTTTCCCAAGGATACAGATTCCACTTCCACACCTTACCAATCCCAACGGTTGGCCAGACCTACCCCCAAATCAGTGGGCAGAGGCTCAACAGCAGGTTCTCTCTCTTCTAAGTATCAGGGCTATTCAGCCTGTCCCAGCAGAGGAATGGGGACAAGGTTTTTACTCAAGACTTTTCCTGGTACCCAGAAAAGATAACTCCTGGCGTCCTATCCTGGACCTGTCTATCCTAAACACTTTTTTGGTAATCCCAAAATTCAAAATGCTAACTCTTCATTAGCTGATTCTCATGCCTAGGCAAAAATGCCTGGTTGGCAGCTTACCTTCACATCCCAATAAGGGAGTCTTGCAGAAAATACCTACGCTTTAGAGCAGGCTACATGCACTATCAGTTCTCTGCACTGCCCTTTGGCTTATCTACTGCGCCCAGGGTATTCACAAAGTGCATATCAATCAAAAAGAAATGTTAGCGGTACAAAATTCTCTGACAGCCTTCAAGGACCACATTCTTCCAGGACAATTATTGGTAAAGACAGACAACACCACTGTTATGTGGTACATAAACAAGCAGGGAGGAACCCACTCATAGCCTCTATGCGGCTCTGTGGAACACAGCCTTGAGCTACCAAGTGCACCTACAAGCTCAATTCCTGCCAGGCAAGCTAAATTCACTGGCAGACGACCTACGCAGAAATCCCATGGACCCACACGAGTGGAAACTGGAACCAATGATATTCAACATTTTGAGAAACAAATGGGGGAGCCCAGAGATAGACCTGTTTGCCTCCCCTCAGAACTACCAA
Source organism: Protopterus annectens (assembly GCF_019279795.1). Lineage (NCBI taxonomy): Eukaryota > Metazoa > Chordata > Ceratodontiformes > Protopteridae > Protopterus > Protopterus annectens. The sequence continues at coordinate 1,873,747,056 of NC_056735.1, read as the reverse complement.
TTGGACAATTTCTACACAAGCACTCCCCACAGACAAGCTTGGAAAGTGAATGCCCTGTCCTTCAGCTGGAAAAGCCTCTCAGTTTATGCCTTTCCCCCTCTGCCTCTCCTCTCGAAAGTTCTACTAAAGATCAAACAGGACAAACCAAGGGCAGTACTTATTGCACCAGACTGGCCACTCCAACACTGGTACCCCCTCTTGTGCAGTATGTCACTGCTGGAACCATGGCACCTGCTACAGACCCCTTCCCTGCTGTCCCAGCAGGAGGGCCAGATTCTGCACCCCCAGCTTCAAACCCTGAACCTTGCAGCCTGGCTAATTACCTGAACTCTCCAATACCATCCCTCAGTAAGCAAGTGCTGGATGTCATTTTAGAGGCAAAGAAGCCTAGTACTAGAAAATCCTATGCTGAAAAGTGGAAAAGATACTGTTCCTGGAGCCACAACATGCCCAGCTTACCGCATATTCTTCAATACTTGACAGAGATGCTTCATAAGGGCCTTTGCTTCTCTTCTATTAAAATTCATGCCTCAGCCATTTCAGCACATTATAATACTGAGCCACCCCTCTTCTCTCACCCCCTGCTGAAACAATTCCTCAGAGGGGCCACAAATTTAAGACCACCCAGGAAAGCCCCTACTCCAGCTTGGGACCTTAACTTTGTATTGGAAAAACTCACTCTACCTCCTTTTGAGCCAGCTGCAACTGCAGAGTTGAAATTCCTTTCTTGGAAAACAGCCTTCCTTCTAGCCATCACTTCAGCAAGAAGATTGTCTGAATTACAGGCTCTCATGGCAGTGGAGTCCTTCATCATTTTCCATGCAGACAGTGTGTCCCTCAGGACCAATTCTTCCTTTAAACCCAAGGTGGTATCCAGTGTGGCCCTTAATCAGTCCATTTTTGCCAACCTTCTTTTCTAATCCACAGAACAAAGGAGAACAAATACTGCACTGTTTGGTTGTGCACAGACAACTTAGATTTTATTTGGACAGGACTAAGCCTCTCAGGGAAAATTGAACAGCTGCTAGTTGCCTTTGTTGCAGGGTTAGAGGGGAAGGCCATTTCAAAGCAAACTATTTCTAAGTGGATAGGCCATTGCATTCATTTCTGCTATAAGCACCTTGGAAAATCCCATAGGGGATAAGATCACATTCCACCAAGGCTGCATCTTCTTCAGCAGCCTTTCTCAGAGGTGTTCCTACCAAGGACATCCTAGAAGATGCTACTTGGAGTTCTGTACATACCCTCACCAAGCATTCCCACTTGCCATTTTTTCTAAATCTAAAGCTGGTTTTGCCACTGAAGTCTTGCAAGACCTAATAGCTGGTCCTAATACTCTATAATTGCCTCCTCCCTTCCTTAGCTTTGGGAATCTACCCAAGTGCAATTACTGCAACAGTGAAACACGACGTACGTAGTATAGTTGTGTACACTTACCATAAATGTAGATGTTTGAGTGTATTCACTGTTGCAGTCCTGGTTACCCTCCCTCCAGCCTCCTGACTTCTATTGGCTATACCTCTCTTCTTGTTTACTGTATTTAAGCTTTCTGGTGTATTTGCTTTTTGTTGGAGGTGTAACCGTGTATATGATTGCTTCCCATTATGGTGGCACCTGATATCTGGGACAAGAAAAACTGATGTAATGGTGTCAGCTGCATGCTTTATATCCCTGACTAACTGACGTCATGGAAGAAGAGACCGCAACCGACGCAGAACCCAAGACTTTGATAATCAGGCTGGCTGAGGGCTACCTGCAAGCAGAATAACCCATATGTAGTGACTGCAACAGTGAATACACATGAACATCTATATTTATGGTAAGGGTACACAACTGTACTTTCCTTCATGCCAGCCTTTGGTAATTACGGATTCCTTATGAACCCCCATTTTGAAATGTTATCAGGGATATTATAACAGCTGCACAAACAAATTGTCTGAATGCATTCCAGTCCTCCATTATGAACAAAGTCTGCGATGCAAAAACAGTTTATTTAGGGTTTACTGAATACATAAATTATGTGATATTGTAGCCTTATGAAACTTTAGGAGAATTAGTGGCATTGCTTTCTTAACAGCAGTACTTTTCAGATGATATGAATTAAGTAGTTGCATATTTCTTACTTGTATGCATTCTTTATTTTTGCAGAGGTTTGAGCTACAGGATTCTGGTAGCATGCCCACACCTAGAGGAATTTTAAAGGTGCAAGAGGCGAAGGATGGTGAAAATCAAAAGGCTGTGGTCACTGTTCAGGTTGAGGACAAAGAGACAACTTTTCAGGTAAGTTACTATATGGTGATCTTGTTGTATGACCTAAATACAAAAAGGCAACATAATAAAAGCAATGGGGAGGGAGAAGACATAGTAAAACACAAAGAAAGAGGCATCAGAGGGAGTTGCAACCTTTCTGAATAGTTAACAAGCCCATTGTGTAAAATAGCCTAGGGGTATGCAAGAAATATTTATTTTTTTTATTTTACATTTGTTGACTGGGATAGTCTGACTGGATACATATCCATTTTCAGTGGAGGCCTGGGAAGAAAAGCTCTAAACTTACAAACAGATAAAGACAAGCAAGTTACAGTATATGCACAAACATATTGTATTAAAATAGAAGTTACAGTCTCACATTTCAAGCCTATGAAGAATACAGTTTATATTCAGAAATATATACAAATAAGTTACAGTTTCTCCTATCAAACCTTAGGTGCAGCTATATACAGAGTATCTGCAGAGATGTTACAGTTTCTCTTTTCAAACCTTTTAGTGTAAGAGATAAGTCGCTGTGAATAGAAAATTGCAGGGATATGGAATATAGTTCAAGATCTTCAGTAGCAGCTATGTGCAGGAAGATTAAAACAAAAGAATATTTGTATATGTGAGGAGAAAGGGGAGAGACTAAGAGGGCAGGCCCATGACAGAAATGTTCAAATGCTCAAGCCCAGATAGAAATTAATTTTGCGTATTAACTGGAGGCACAGTTTTGAGAAGAGCTGGTAAGTACTAGGAGGTATGGTTTTCAGAGAGAGGGAGTTGTGGAACAGCGTTCTGTTAAGTGCTTTAGATAATATTGAGGACTGTCATTAATTGTTCCTAAGTTGAAGTAACCCTTATGCACCAGTCCAAATTCAGCATCTTTTTCAGCAAAATGCTGCATTTGTGAACCTCACCAGTGGTGTAGAAGGATAAAGATATGATTGCAGCCAAGGTGACCTGAGTTACATTAATGGCTGGGCACTTGATAGCGAGTTGAGGATGTGGTGGGAAGTGCCTATCTTGGAGGGGAGGGATTGTGAAGGGTGGTCTTTCGTTGAGTTCTGGCAGAGGCCAGTGCCCAGAAGTATAGTGTCTGGGCTGGGAAGGAAAGATAAACAGAGCAGGCATGGCCATCCTACTGGCATTGGATAGTCATGTGCTCATACCATTCGTCATTGCTCAGCAATCCAGACATACCAGTTTTATCTTGCTGGTTTAGGATGTTAGGGTTAAGAGAAAGAAAACAAGATATTCAGCATGATGCAAGATGCTATAGGGAGAAGGGAAGAGTTATTATTTCCATGGCCAGGGACACACCTTCAGTATATCTGTCTGTCTGGCCCTCATCTGGGAGTAAGATAGACAACCTGGTCATGCAGTGGCCCGCAGCAAGCATGCTTAAGAGGGAGGAGCCAGGGTACCAAAACCGAGATGCCCCAAAAAAATGCATTTGTTGATGCCCATGCATAACTGATGCAAACCAAGTCATTGCATCCCATTGTATCCCAACAGATTGAAGCTGTGGTGAGACCAGCATTAGTAGTAGCCAGGCAGTATCCGTTCATGTCACTCCCCTCTTTTCATCATTCTTGACAAGCTAATTCTTTATTTTCAGTAAGTACTGCTTGATTTGTTTCTAACTTCAGAATATCTGCCTAAATACTTCATCCTTAAATTTTCAGAGTATGTGTATTAGTTTCTCCTCAAGTATTTGGCAGTGCTCTGTATAGACTCAGACATCTTAAGTGACATTTTTCCTGTAAAAGCACAAGTGAAATTTCTCCAGTACCTAGTTGCACACAAGACAACTAGTTTGCAGTGACAAATAATGTCCCCATAATACTCCTGACAGTGATTGATATTCACTCCAAGTGTCTAATCGATAAAAAAGGGTCTGTTGCCATGGATATGAACTTTCCTACTGTCTCCGTTACCAGCTTGGTGGATATGGGCATCCTGAGGCAATGTAGAAAGTGCCTCATGCTTACTGACAACCACTTAATTCTCAAACAGATACGGTATGTGAGAGATGTATTTACACAATGTCACTGGAGGCAAAGCTCTCACATAAAAGTACTCCTAATGTCAATAAGGTTGTCAGTAGTACACACACTGCACCCATCACGCACAATTCAAAGCAGACATATTGATCCACATATGCTGAGGCACTTAAATTAACCTTCCTAAACCACAAACCCTCGTAGACGAAGTACACATAACACATACCCTCAGCAGCCCCAAATGCGCTGTTTCAAAACAACATCCACATCAACACATAGAGCTACATCTCAAGGCCCAAATGCGCTGTTTCAAAACAACACCCACATCAGCACATAGAGCTACATCTCAAGGCCCATATACTTCTGAGCCCATAAGGCAAGCCACCACACAATCCAACGTTGTAGTCATTGTAGACTCCATCATGAGACTCACTGATGTCTATCTCACCAGGCTGATTAAGGAGAAAATCACAGTCAGTTGCTTACCAGGGGCTAGGATCCACCACAGTATGCAGGCACTCAGGTCATTGGACCACAATTACCAATATGACTCAGTCATAGTCCATGTGGGAGTAAATGACCTGAGACGTACCTCCCTAGACTATATGAAGAGAGGCATCATGGAGCTCTCGGAATATGTGTCTCAGGTTGGTATGAGCGTAGCATTGAGCAATATTTTAACTTCTCCAAAGATGATGCCACAATACGAACAAAAGTTGATTGACTTTAATAATTGGCTTAGTTTCTGGTGTCATTCTAAGGGCATGCAATAGCTGTCAGCATGGAAGGAGATGGTCAACAGACCACACCACTTTGCCACAGATGGTCTGCATCTCTCAACTCTAAGCTTTTGAATATTAGCTAAAACATCGTCTTCCCCCATAGTGCCTTTTTTAGACAATGCCAAACTGAAAGTACTTCCGACATAGCAAATCAAAACCAAGAAAATCTAAAGGTGTTACTGCTCAATGCTAGGAGTCTAAACACAAAAACTTCACTCCCTAGAAGCTCTCTTTACCCTAGAGAATGCTGACATCTATGTTGTCACTGAGACATGGTTTAAATCAGCGGAGAGCACACCAGCAGTGATGGTTATAATGCCTTCCACCCATTTAGGCCAGCTGCTTCACAGGCAGGGTCTAAAGTTGGAGGTGTCTCTATTTACATCAAAGATAAATATACTTCAAGGCTGGTCAAACAGAACAATGCAGTTGAGTTGCTTCATGTTCAAATCACCATAGGCAAAATCCAATACCACTCCCTTGCAAGCTATAGGTCCCCCTGTATGACCCAGGAAACCCATACCATGTATTTAAACTTATTACAAACACTAACTATCCAACCCAATACCATATCATGGGTGACTTTAATTACCCCACTATTAACTGGGAATCCTATATGACACCAAACGTACATACACAGAGATTCCTGGATTTTGTAAATACAAACTCCCTGAACCAGATAATCAATAAACCAACCAGGGGTACAACCATACTGGATCTGGTCCTCACTAATATGGGAGAATTCTGCACACCCCCTACTGTAATGCCTTCCATGGTAAGGTCAGACCACAAAATAGTCTCCTTTGAAGTAAAAATAAAACCTGGACTCTGAGCTAAACCTGGAATATTCAGGAACTATTTTAAGGCTAACCTCCTGCTATTAAGTGAGAACCTGGCAAAATGTCAAGCCCCCATAAACCCTGAGAACACTGCTACCTATGCAGAACTGTTCACAGAAACCCTGTACAAGCATGTTAGTAGCTGCATAGAGGCAGCTGTACCCACCAGGAAAAAGTACAGAACTAATTCAAAAAACAAGCCACCCTGATGGAATCACAAAATCAATAGGCTGTATAACGGGAGGAAGGTAATCATGGCAAAATTTGGAGGTACAACACCCAGCTGGATAAAAACACTCTCAGCAAACTAAACAAACAATTCGGAGGACAAATAAAGTCACCCAAAGCCAAACCTGGGTTAAGTTTGGCCTCCCAGACCAAGGAGAACCATAAAACTTTCTTTAGCTATGTCAACAACTTCAAAGGCAATACACGATTGTGTGCAGAGCTCATTGTAAATGGAGCCACCTAAACTGAGCCAGAAGACATAGCAAGCCTCCTGGTTGATAAATTCAACTCCAACTTTGCCCCTCTCTCCCCCTCAACCTTCCTTCAGGAAGTATCAAATATAACTCCCCTTACTATCAGTACGGAACAGAGCCTTAATGCTCTCTAACACCAAGAACACTGCATAAGTGGGCCCAGACAGTATTCCAGGATGCCTTCTAAATAGCATGAAACATGACCTGTCAGGGCCTCTGGAGCTACTGTAGCCTCCACAGGTTTCGTACCTCATGAATGAGAAAGGCAACAGTCATCCCTCTGCACAAAGGTGGGCCATCTACAGACCCTGGAAACCGCAGACCCATAAGTCTCACTAGTCTTATATTTAAAGCCATGGAAATAATTATCATGGAGATGATTAATAAAAATATATTCAACCTCCAGACACTGAACCCAACCCAGTTTGGTTTCGTCAAGGGCAGATCATGCCTACTTAGCCTGGTGGACTTTTTTTGAGAAGGTCACCAAAGGAATGGATGAGGCAGAATTGTTCACACTGCCTAGCTTGACATGGCCAAGACATTTGACACAATACCTCACTCAGGCATTGCTGACAAACTCAAGAGGTTAGGTACAAGCCTGTATGTCACCCGGCAGATAAGCATCTGGCTCACAGACAGGACCCAGGAAGTTAGAATTGGGGAGTCCGCTCTACAAAGAGGCCAGTCACAAGTGGAGTCCCTCAGAGATCATTCCTTGGGCCACTCCTTTTTGGCAAGGCCAATGTCAGTGGTCTTTGGCTGACTAAATTTGCAGATGATTGCAAATTAGGAGCTGTCATTGACTCTCACACTGACACAACTATTCTTCGGGGGGGCTGACACAGACAAACATCTGGTGTCAGAGCCATGGACTAAAACTAAATGCCAAGAAATGCATAATAGTATCTTTTGGGAAGTCATCCATCCCTAGTAACTATCATATTGACAACACACCCCTTAGAGTTTGAACCAGTAGTCAGGGTCTTACGGACACACATAGATAGTAATCTAACCTCTGACCATCATGTGTCTACAGTGGTGAGGAAATCATTCTATGTTGCACAACGTATAAACAAAGGTATGGCATCTAAGTCCAAGGAAGTCATTCTTCCACTATATTCGGCATTCATGAGACCTATTATTGAGTACAATGCCCCCTTTGGTATGTACCTAACCAGGAAAATCCAACAACTGGAACATCCGCTGTGGAATACAAGTAAAACACAGTGTAAAGAAATCACACTGTACAAAGTAGAAAAAGGCAATAAAGTAGTACAAAGAACAAGAAATCAAAAGCAAACTAATCTTTCACAAACAGCAAGCGGTGGCAGAGTCTGGGTGAGCTTTTCCAGAGCTTTGAAATGTTTTATTTTACCCCTTTAAATAGAAGATGTTCTTCATCTCACATTGCTGCAGTCCTTACATATGGGTAGTCCGCTGTCCTCTGTCCTCGGTCGGCCCGAATACCAAAGTATTAGGCTGACGTCGGTCATGGGCACTTAGATCTGACATCAGAGCGTCAGGGTATTAAAGCGCATGACCGACGTCATATCCTCAGTCTTTTTTGCCGCATGGTCCGATGCAGAAGCAGCGTTTGCAAGTGCCGTTCGGCGTTCTGAAATTTTCGTACCCTCTTTGCAGGCAAGCAATGATTTTGTGGGAGACTGCTCTCAGTTTACACCTCAATCTTCAGGCAAGGTTTCTACCAGGAGCACAGAACTCCTTAGCAGATGTTTTGAGCAGACAGATAGTGGATCCCCACGAGTGGAAATTGGATCCTCATGTATTTCGAAAATTGACAGTGGTATGGGGAACTCCAGACATAGATCTGTTCGCTTCTCCACTAAATTTCCAGTTGCCAAAGTTTTGCACAAAAATGTTTCATCCCACAGCTTGGAAAGTGGATGCTCTATCTTTCAGTTGGAGCAATCTTCACGTCTATGCCTTTCCGCCTCTGCCTCTCCTCCCCAAGGTACTCTTGAAGGTCAGACAAGACAAGCCTTCCATGATTCTAATAGCTCCAGATTGGCCTCGACAGCACTGGTACCCTCTGCTGAGGAGTTTAGTATGGGAGCCTCCATGGCCTTTGCCTTCGATTCCGCACCTTTTGTCACAGGAGGGCAATCATTTCCTCAATGTCAGGATTCAGTCCCTGCATCTAACAGCCTGGCATATTCTGTTCTAGAGCCTGGAGGGTCGCAGCTTCCACAACAAGTTTTGAATGTTATTTTGGAGGCCAGAAGGCCTAGTACAAGGAAAGTTTATGCTGATAAATGGAGGAGATTTTTCATTTGGAGCAAACCAAAGGGCTTTGATGTTTCCAGGCCTGATTTAAGTGTTTCTCTTCAATATCTTACAGAATTATTAGACAAGGGTTTGTCCTTCTCCTCTATAAAAGTTCATGCTGCAGCCATTTCTGCTCACTATGACTGTGACCCTCTATTATTCTCTCATCCTTTGTTTAAGCAATTTCTTAGAGGGGCAAAGAACATAAGACCCCCACGTAGAGCTCCTACTCCTGCCTGGGATCTCAATTTTGTGTTGGAAAAACTTACTTTACCTCCTTTTGAACCTGCAGCTACTGCTGAGTTAAAGTTTTTGTCTTGGAAGACTGCTTTTTTGTTGGCCATTACGTCTGCTAGAAGGGTTTCTGAATTACAGGCTCTTATGGCAGTTGAACCCTTCCTAATTTTTCATAAGGATAGGGTATCTCTGTGTACTAATCCTACTTTTATGCCTAAAGTGGTTTCAAATGTGGCCTTGAACCAATCAATTCATTTGCCTACTTTTTATGCAGATCCCCAAAATAAGGGGGAGAAAATTTTGCACACTTTGGATATTCACAGGCAGTTGCGTTATTATTTGAGCAGGACTAAAGGGTTCAGACAGTCTCAGCAGTTATTTGTTTCTTTTGCTTTGGGTTCTCAGGGGAAACCTGTTTCAAAACAAACTATTTCTAAGTGGATTGGATTTTGTATTGCTTTTTGTTATTCTCATCATGGTAAGGAGATTCCGGCTGGAATCGGACCTCACTCCACTAGGGCTACTGCCACTTCTACAGCTTTTTTAAGGGGAGTAGCTACTAAAGATATTTTGGAAGCAGCTACTTGGAGTTCAGTGCATACTTTCTCTAAACATTACCACCTTCCTCTTTACTCCAAATCTAGGGCTGGATTTGACACTGCAATCTTACAGGGCATTTTGGCAGCTCCCAATGCTTTATGATTTTGCCAGCCTCCGTTTACCTCTGCTTTGGGATTCTACCCATATGCAAGGACTGCAGCAATGTGAGATGAAGAACATAGTACAGTTTTGTACCTACCATAAATGTAGATGTTCAAAGATCCACATTGCTGCAGTCCAATTTACCCTCCCTCCTTCCCCTCTGTGGTTTGGAATGGTTGTATGGTTTGGGTGGTAGCTGTTATTTGTACAGGCCTTTTGGGAAGTATTCTATTTTTGGCTGTGGCCTTTCTTTTTAGGGCCTTCTGACATCTGGGGCAAGAAAAGACTGAGGATATGACATCGGTCATGTGCTTTAATACCCTGACGCTCTGATGTCAGATCTAAGCACCCATGACCGACGTCAGCCTAATACTTTGGTATTCGGGCCGACCGAGGACAGAGGACAGCGGACTACCCATATGTAAGGACTGCAGCAATGTGGATCTTCGAACATCTACATTTATGGTAGGTACAAAACTGTACTTTTAGTTCCTAGCTCCATGCCCTCAGTTCACAGATGATTAACCTTAACTGACCTGTTCTAACTTTTGTGTGACTTTACCTGTTCTAATTTCTGTCTGACTCACAAGAGAGACAGCTGTGGTCTGTTTTCAGGTTTTAATATATAATTAAAAGCAGAATACAAGTAAAACGCAGTGTAGGGAAAACAAATCACACTATACAAAATAGAAAAAGGCAATAAAGTAATACAAAGAACAAGAAATCAAAAGCAAACTAACCTTTCCCTCACAGCAGGCTTTGCAGAGTGTGGGTGAGCTTTTCCAGCAAAGCCTGATGGACCTTCTGCATATCCACAAAACAAACAGCATCAGAGTTACCTGTTCTAAAGCCTTAGGCCTTGCCTGTGATATAAATAGTACGTGCTGAAGAGATAGGTATGTATCCCAGAGACGACTGTGTCTATGGAACAGGCTCCTCATCCATGTTAAACAGAGTTCCTCCCTAACCCATTTCAAGTGCAACTTGGGACAATTGGAGGAGAAACCAGAAATTCATCCCTGGTTTGTCATTTTTGTCTCTAATGGACACAGGTTAACCATAAATGGTTCATCTCCCAGGTCCATGCTTGCACTTATCAAGGATATCAAAACTTTTCAGAAATTTGGTATGCATGGCTATGCTTCAAAAAGCCCTTGTGGTCGTTAGCCTGGTAAGCACCTATGAACTATGAACATGCTGTATAATTTCATACCCTCCAAAACCTTATTAGTTCTTTTTCTCTCTTTGCACAATTTAGATCTCAGTCTTTGCTTTCATCAGTCACTTGCACATCTAAGCACCAGCTGTCAATGTGGCTTTCAGCTTACCAGGCAAGACCCTCACTGACATTGCTTTGTGTCAGAAAACAGCATTACACTGGCTAATGCTACTTGTGCCTGAGTTTCATCCTGGCTACCCAAGTTGGTGTTTGAAATCTGTTCTCAGGAAGACTAGAAGACACATGAGAGAGTGTTTCTCACAATCCCAGGCATACCAGCCAAGCAAAATATACTGAGGAAAAAAAGAGGGCAAAAACCATTGCAAAACATAAAAAATATGTATTTATTTCTAAGCACTTTTGTCTCTCTGTAGTTCAGAAAAGAGAAGCTTGAAGCCACTGTGTCAAGAGATGGACAAGAATAATAATTATGCATCATACCAAATGAACCCCTCTTCTGAGATGGCCTCAAGCGTATGATGAGCACTTTAGACCGATCTTGGACCACTGTTCCCTGCCTCTAGAAGTGCCTAGCTAAGTTTCTTGACAAGAAGGCTGCAGAACTTTCAGTTATCCTGCCCCTGGAGCCTGTTATTCAGGATGGTATTAGGGCCACCTGGAGCCACCATAGTTTTGTCTTGAAAAAGACTGATGTCATTTAAAGGCCAGCTTAATGGCAAAACCAATTCAGTAAGCATTCCACTGTTAACTCCTTTTTGATTGTTTCAGTCCAAACTAGACTCCAGAGACCATTGATTTATAAGTAGTTTGGAACTGTGGACATGTTTATTTTATTTTACATTTGTTAACCGGGGGACTGAGCCGAAAAGGCCCTTTTTCAGCAGAGGCCCGGGGAGAAAAGCTCCACATAGAAAAATTACAGATACATTAATTATTTAGACTTGATCAGTATACACACAAATTACAAAAAACATGCTTTTACAGTGGTGTGCAGCACATCAACAGTTACAGTGTAGAGAACAAACAAAAATATTAATTTAAAAATAAAGGTAATTAATAGATTTGTGGAAATTTGGAACATAGGTAGAATACATTCATAGTACACAGGTGCAGTACATACATTGTAGATTTGCCGGTGTTTGTGAGTAAGACTGAAAACTATTATCAAGTACTCTAGGTTTAGTATGTGTACCTTATCCACTTTCACTAGCCTGGGGAGCAATCATTGCACTGCCAAATTTGCTTGAGATGTTGCATGATGAGGTCTTTAAAGGAGGCTTTGGATGATGTGTTTTGAATGCTAGTAGGCACAGAGTTCCATTTTTAGCCACTGAACTACTATATAGTGCATCTCCAAAGCTATTGTAGCTGTTGGTGACTTCTAGTAGTAGTTTGCTTGATGATCTAAGAGGCCTTTTGGCTGAGTGATGTTATACTAGGTTTTTGAGGGCGGGACACTTATTGGGGAGGTAATAGATTGATTGACAGAGGCAGAGCTGATTGTAGGTTAGGAGGTTAGGCAGTTCAAGCCAGTGGAGCCGTCTCAAAGCAGTACAGTGATGAGTTCTATATGAGCAATTTGCAGCAAAGCAGGCAATTCTGTTATAGCAGGCTTCCATTTTGCTTAGTTCAGTTTTGTTGAGATTAGTCAAAATGGGAGATGCATAAAGTAGGGTGGATAGAAATTGGGAGTGAGCAATGGCAGATCTTGTGTTGTTGGTAGGAAATGGTTTGATACGGTAGAGTGATCCCAGTTTGGCGTGTAATTCTTTAATAGTTAAGTTGAGATGACTATCAAATTTTGGGTGGGAGTCTGTGGTTATTTCCAATGGCTTAGCCTGTGCCACTGAAGCGATTGGAGTAGCGTTTGTGGAGTAGATAGTGAATTGACTGTTATCAGTGTTTTTGTTAGAACTGGTTGTAATCATAAGCTGAGTTTTCTTTGGATTGAGGATAAGTTGGGCTTTGGTAAGATAGTCTTCAACATCAGAGAATACTAGCTGAGTTGTTTGCAGAAGGGTTGGGAATGTTTTGTGCAGCACAGATTAAGGTAGTGTCATCTGCATACTGAATGATAGATACATGCTGTGTGGAGGTATGGAGGTCATTTGTGAAGATTGTGAATAGTAGTGGTCCTAAGATAGAAAGTTATGGGCAGCTGAGGAGAGAGAGTATTTTCCCATTTCACAGCTTGGTACATGTCAGTTAAGTAGCTTTGGAACCAAGTAAGAGTGGAATTTGATAGGTGATATTGGTTTAGTTTCTTTAGCAGGATTTGGTGCGAGACTGTATCAAATGCTTTGGACATATCCCAAAAAAAAAAGGAGTTGACACCTGCAGGCCTTCATTTTTGAGATGGTTTACTGTGTCTGTGAAGCAGAGGAGGGCTGTAGCAGTACTATGGGCAGGTCTGAAACCATGCTGAGTAGGTGACAGGATGTTGCTGACTAGAAGATATTTTAGCATCTGGGTATGGATGCATTTTTCTAGAATTTTAGCCAGGGGGGAGAGTAAAGTAATGGGTCTGTATTTAAGTTCAGTGGAGGTCCTGCCTTTATGTATGGGTGTAACATAAGATATTTTCCAGAGTTTGAGCACATAGATTTCAACAGTTGATCTGTTTATGAGAGTGGAGATTGGGATAGCAATAGCATTTGCTGTGAGTTTCAAGAAATAGCTGGGGAGTAGGTCGGCTGCTGTTGATGAGGTTTTTAGTTTGGAGAGCATGCTTTTGACTGAAGTGGTGGAAACTGTTTTAAGGGTAAAGCTTGTATTAGTGTTATTTGTGTTGGGGGGGATAGTGAGGGAGGAACTGTTCTGTGATACTAAGGATAGAATTGAGTTCACAAAGTGGGAGTTGAATTGTGTTTCGATGGGAACTTTAGTGTCAAGGGTGGTTGGTTTGGGGGTAGTCTTTTGGGTGGATTTTAGTAGCTAGTTTACATTTTTCCAAAATTTTGGGGGGGTTGTGTTGGTGTTTAGTTTGTAATGTCATGTAGTAGGATTTTTTTTGTCCAGCCTAATGCATTTTTTGCACGGTTGCACAGTTCTTGGTACTTAGTTAGGCTTTGTGTTTGTTTTTTTGATAGTAAAGCCAGGCAGTCTCTGGACTTGAGGATTTGTTTGTTTTTTTTTTTACTGAGCCAGGGGTTTGTAGAGGTTTTAACCTTGATTTTGCGCAATGGAGTGACATTTTCTAGGTGTTGTAGAAATGTTTTGTTGAAATATGCTACAGCCTGGTCAAGTGTGAGGGTTTTTAGAGGGGGTCCAGTCACAGTTACAGAGTAAAGTATTGAGGACCTCAGGAGAGAATATTTTTGTGTTTCTAGTGGATATATAGTTAATGGTTTTGCATATGCTTTTTCTACTACGTATAAGGTATATTATGTTGTGGTCACTTAAGGTGTCTGGGAGACTGCCTGCATGGGGGTGGAATGTGGGGGTGTTAGTTAGGACCCAGTCAAGGATGGATTCCCTTTTAGATTTTTTTATCACATCTAGTTGGAATTTGGACTAGCTGCTGGTAGCCATGGAGATTTATTAGATTAATTGGTGGTTCTGATATGCAGGTGAGCCAATCTAGGTTGAAATCCCCCAGAATAATGGTTTCTTGTGAGTATGTGGAGGAACACCAGGATAAGAAGTCTTCAAGGCTATCAGGTGTATTACCAGGTGGAATAAAGATCACAATTGTGGTGATGACCTTTTTAGGGTGAAGTTGAAGTTGTGAGATAAGTATGTCCCAATTATTGGGGAGGGATAGGAGTTTGGTAACTGACGTACAGTTAGGTTGGACTTATAAGTAAGGCAGTTCCACCCCCTTTACAAAGTGGTTTGTTTTGTGTAATGATATTGTAGCCAGTAGGGAGAACTTCTGAGTTAGCTATGTTTTTATTTAGCCAGGTTTCTGTTAAAGCAACTATGTCTGGAGAGTAGTGTGCTATTGTGGCCTGGAGTTCAGGTATTTTATTATTGATACTTCTAATATTAATATTTAGCATTAAAAGATGGTTGGTTTTGCTGCTGTTGTTGATTTGCCCAGGGATGAAGATAGTCGGGGTGTTATGTTCTGATATTTGTATTGGACAGCATGGACTCTGGCCTTGGCTGGGGTGGATATCCTCACTTATGGTGATCCTGGTGTTAAAATGGTGATACAAATGTTGGAGTTTGGTGATGAGTGTGAGAAAGTATTGGGCTTTTTTGGAGTAGGAATGAGAGCATATGTGTTTAGTTTTGAACTGGTCTGTTATGTAGTTCTTGAACAATTGTGGGCAGATATTATTATAATGTGCGGTGTCTGTATATGAGAGTGCATAATATAGTGTTGTGCTACTAAGTTTAGGGATATTGCTAGAGTGATGACTTGTGGTGTTATAAAGAATTATGAGAAGACAGACTAGATTTAGTTGTGTGATAGTCATGGTTATAAAGTTTAAGTTGGTTCTAGGTGGTGGTCTGAATAGGAATTATAGGGTTGCACTATATGTGGATGGGTAAGTAGTGTGGGTGATGTAAAAATCTCTAGTGGGAATGAGAGTGGTTGGGAGTATTTTGTGGTGGAGCAAGTTGGTGTGGTATAATGTGATCTGACTTCTGGAGCTCTGATTGTTGGAGGTGATGTGAGGGTCAGCTGTGGGTGTGGCTGTGATTACTATAAATGTAGAGGTACTGGGGGTGGGAGGGAATAGGGAGCAGGGCAGGGGAGCAGAGAGAGCCCGAGCATTAGCGAGGGTGAACGGAGCGGGGCAGAGCCTACCAAGACAAGAGTAAAAAGTAAGTATTAATTTACAAATCTGAACACTTTAAACAAATTCCAGAGGTCTAATGGCTTACCAGCAAGCAGAATGCAATTGCTGAAGAGCACTTGTGTCCTGGTGGGAGACTAGAAATTTAAAGATGGCTCCATGCTCAGCAGGATTCTAATATAGACTTAGTATTGGGGGAGGGAGATAGCACAAGGGGTGTAAACCAGGTGGAATGCAAAGAAACCAAAGAGGCAATCAGTGGAAATCTATCAGTGAAGGCCTCAGGGGGTAAGTAATAATTCAAACTACCTGTAAAGTGAAGGAGAGAAGAGACAACCAAGTTTATTAAGGCTGGGAGTGTGTCTTCACACTGACTTGCTGATTAGTAACCAGTTTGTGCACGGATTAGTGTAAGGAGATACATTATCAATGAAAGGGACTGTGTAGAGATGCAAATAAACAGGTGGGCCTCCAAGTGATGCAAACTAAGGCAGAAAGCATTGAGAGGACTGCTTGATAGTTAATTTAGTCACAGGGAACTGAATTAAATGTAGACTGTCTACTGGGCAGTTAGGATTACTGCATTAGCTGGGGGGGAGACACAAGGCTACAACAGTCAGTTTTATTAGCACGCTGAGAACTACTAAGCAATACTGCTAATGTAATAGCTTCACTGTCATAAAACGTACAAGTAGAATGCCTGGGTGGAATGACCCTGCTCTACATGTGTAGCAACACAGCTTGTTCCTGTGTCATGTTGGAGCTTAGGCCCCTCTACTGTTTCTCAGCTGTTTCATCTTCAGGCTGACCTGATGCAGGAGAGACTGGAAAATCCCAATAAGCATCCTGACTCTAAGCTCAAATTGGACCTTTTTGGCCTTTGTGAAACCCTTTCTGTGCTTTCTGCAATTGGATGCCATTTGTCTCACTGTAATTTTGACTGTACTGGCACTGGCTGCAGGCTCTGATGTGTCTGTACAGGATAGTATGGTTGAGGCTCTTCTTCCTTAGGGAAGAACTCAGAAACAACAACCTGATGCCCAAGTGTTGGGAGGAAGTACTAATTAGGAAGTGGAGTTTACCTGGTGAATGAATAAACTCCTGAGAAGTTAGCATGTTTTCCCCTTGACCGAGGACCTGTGTGATCTGCTCCTACCATCTTCTTTCTTCCTATTTTAGGACTAACCTGCCACAAAAGAGAAAGAGACAACCTTGGGATCTGAGGAAGACTTTCAGACATTACGTAGCTTCACCACTTTTTCTGCGAGCTAAGTCGCCAAAGAGGATAACGGCACTAACTGATTTGCTGTAATCCTGATTCTGTTATGGAACTAGACATGAGAAATAGTTATTTGAGTTTGGCTGGTTTGACACACTGAGTGAGTTAGATATAACCATCTTCAGAACTTGTTCTGCAACTCACAAGGTCTTCACCCTAAAGAGTTTCAGTTGTGGATCAGACACAGTAATCTTAGAACAAATCCAAATTCGTCTACTTAAAGGGGTTGTAGAGGCTGTCTCGAGAAAGGTGGGATTTTAATGCCCATCTCTTCCTGGTCACAAAGGGGCAGATAATTTTCATTTTGTTTTGGACCTCAACAACTTCAGCCAACATATCTGGTACCTTTAGTTCCATATAAGTACCCTGCAAGGGAATGTGCCTTTCCTTCTGTAGTATGCTGGGATGGTAGTACTGGACATGATAATGCCTTTTGATGCATCAGTGTTTTATTTCCACTTGAGAAAATCTTTTGGTTTGCGCTGAGTTTGCATCACTTCAGTGAGGTGCATTGGCATTTGTGCTATTCTCACTGCCCAGAATCCTCACCATGTTGTTGGTTGTGCTACTTGAAGTCTTGCATTAGAAGTTCTCCTGACTAGTTTGTGGTCACCCAGTCCAGGAGCAGCTCTCCTTTTGGTACTGTTTTGGATTCAGTCCTTAAGGCTGACCATGTTAGACATTCTGACATTGATGCCAGCTCATATGAAGCCTTTTATTAATGTAGAGTATGACATTTTCCAATGTCTGTCATGTCTTTATTTGGAAATGGACCAAGAGCCCATGAACTTAACATTCCCAGTGTGAAGATGCAGCACAGGGCCCATACTCTGATTCTTCTGCACCTTCTGAGCTTGGCAGCAGCTGCAATCTTTAGTGTGTCATTTGCAAGCTTGAGAATACAGGTACTGCAAAGAACTATGAGGTTTTAGTGGCTACTGAACCGTCCTGCAGTCGCAGATACTCTGTTGGTTTCTTGCTGTTGTTGATGCATTTTGGAGTGATGAACAGTGCCCAGTATTCTGCTGCTGGATTTTGTCCTTCTGCAGCCAAACTCATCACAAATGTTGATGATATAGTCACTTGGTTTGCAGGCTGGGGGCTACCAGTTATGCTTCCAGACATCACAAAGAGTTTCAGTTTCTGTGGAGAGGGGTTCTGTATCATTCATTTGGTGGAAAGAGAAGCTCTCATTGACCCAAAGATCATGTAGAACCACCAACTGCTGATGTGTTTCTGAAATCTAGTTAGTCAGTCAGTCCATTGTTTAGTATCTAAACAGGCAAGGGAGCACAGGACCATAACCCCATTGTGGGGTGGTGATGATTGTTTGGCCCTGAAACAGGGAGAGGGACATACTTGTCTCAGCATTTTATATCCAAGCAAGAATAAAAACAAAATGCGGATAAAGCCTCAGTGGTTGCCAAAAAAGCAATTACTAGAAATGGAAATCAAAATCTAAACCAACTATATTAGTGTAGTGAATGTAGTAATAGAGAAGAAATAAATGGAACTGAGATCTTTAGAAAAAGGTAGGAGCAAACTATATAGGAAAAAATGAGAATTGTGGGAACAATACATGCAGGGGAGGAATGAGGTTTATAAGAAGACAGGACTTAAATGAGCTGTGTAATGTTTGATTGAAAACAATTGGGTAGATTATAAGTGGTGTATAATGTTTGCAACTGAGTGTGTGTCAGTATGGTTTGTGATGTAAAATGTTTACAGCTAGGATTGCGTCGGTGTGGTTTGTTTTCATTTATATAAATGATGGTTTAATTATGATGTTTCTTGTTAAAAAGGGGGGGCAGGAATTGAATAATTTATGTAATGTTGCTTAGGTTATATGATATATGGCAATATATGTGAAACATGTATGTTAATTTTAACTTGTTAATACAGTTTGATTACTTTAATATAAATGTAAATATACCTATGTCACAAGTGATAACTCGGTAAAGGTGTTAAAAGCCAATCTTCTGAAAAACAGTAGCAGCACACAACAGATAAGAGGGACCAAGAAGACATGAGATCCAGAGAAGGGTCTCTAATTTGGAACATTTCCTCCTTATCCCATACCAGTGATGAGATTGCTGTATTAGAGCATGTCTTGTCTTTTATTCCGTCAGCTAAATCAAATATATGTGATATAGTCCAAGATTTAAAGCTACTTGTTAGAAATTTCATTTTTAAATGTATTTATTCACACAGTTCAAGTGTCACTGACTTAAAGGGAAAGAACACATTTGTTCCCATTTTACTCCCACGTTCTCTAGAATATGCAAAACAGATGTGATGAACAATATGATGAATGTAAGAGGTAGCAAATGGTTCTTTAATGTAACTGAAACTGAATATGCAGCCCTTAGAGATTTCAGAGAACTTGATGCTGTCTATATCCGTCATGCAGATAAAGGAGGGGCAACAGTGATAGTGGACAAATATTTTTATTTTGAGAGTATGAATGAGATGTTGAGTGATAGCAACACATGTATGCAGGATTCAGAAAACTCAAGTGAATAAGATCATTGAATGTGTGCATGCAAACCTTTATGATATGCTTATGTGTAGACTAATTTCTTATGACACTTACAAATTTTTGATAGTGGAGCACCCACTAATTCTAGTGTTGCACAGAATGCCTAAAATTCACAAGGATGCTTTAAGATAACCCATGAGACCAATAGTCTCTGGCTGTGGCTGTTTGAGCCCCTCTCTTTATACATAGAAAAGAAGTTGCGATCAGTTTTAGATGGGGTTTCCACGGTGCTAAAAGATACAAAGCAGTTTTTACAAGCTCTGCATCAGTGTGTTAATGATACAGAAGCCCGTGAGTGTATAATGGTTACCATGGATGGTATCCTCCTCCTTCACAGTCGTACCCAATGATATAGAGATCGAGTCAGTTACATTATATTGCATAATAGCAGTTATTCTAATAACTGAATTAACATGATCTGTTCACTTTTTGAATTGGTTCTTGAGAATGTGTTTGTGTTTGACAAAAAGTACTATCTGCAACAGCTGTGTGTTGCCATGGGAACATTAGTTGGTTGTTGCTATGGGAACATCATGTGTTTAACAGCTACTCCAGAATGGTGCTTGCTCACTGGGAGACAGCACAAGAATTAGAAGGCAACATATACTCCCATAACATTAAATTTTAGGAAAGGTTTGTTGACGATGTGCTGTTGCTTTGGAATGGTTTGAGCACAGCATTATCTGAGTTTGTAAATTATTTAGAAATAATCACTTTATTTTCTAAGGTTTACAGCTAGTTTTTTGGATCACAAGATAAATATTTTGGATGTTAAAGTAACTAAGACATTGAGATTTATTACAAATATATATAAGAAGCTGTGTAGGAGAAATAATATTCTCCATAGAGATAGTATGCACCCAGGGCATATATATATATATATATATATATATATATATATATATATATATATATATATATATATATATAAGAATATTTTAAAGGGACAATATATGAGAGTGTCGTGGCTTAGCAATGATGGTCGTGATTTTGATGAAGTAGTCACTGATCTACAGAGAGATTCTGCAGCTAGAGTTTATTCAAGGAAGCAAATAGATACCTCGATTTGTGAGGTATAGTAGGAGAGCCGATAGTGCCAGACCATACTTTTCCACTGATAATGACTCTTATAATGTGAATGTTTTTACATAGAGAGCAGATTTGGAAAAGAGAGATAAGATTGGGGTTTCCCTGTTTTACTCCAGTGATGTGAATGCAGTATATCCAATTATAAGAAATAATTGACTAATCTTAACAACTGACCAGCAAATTAGACACATCACTGGTGAGCAGCCAATATTTCTTTTTAAAAATAAGAAGTCCCTTTAACACTTGCTGTGCTGCAAGGGGAATGACACTAAAAGGAGACTATCAGAACGTGTAAGCATTTTCCCCTGTAGATCGTGTATAGCATGTGATCATATTGCCCCGGAGCATTGTTTTATTCTTCCTACCACAAGTAAACAATATATCCCTGATCTATATGCAGATTGTTGTAGTAGCAATCTGATTTATTTAGCCACATGCACAACATGTCCGTGATTTTACATAGGGAAGACCAACTGTACTCTGAGAGAGAGAGAGAGAATTCATAAGCACCTATGCGATGTACAGAAATTAAAGAGCACGAGTACCTTAGCTGAACATGTTGAATCTTTCAGCCCCACACACAATTTTAATTTTATGCTCCTAAAATTGATGAATATAGATTTAAGGCTTGTGGACATTGAAAATAGAACTGAGAATAGTGAATTGAGGTGGATAGTTTTGTTCCAGGCTGACAAGAGGTATAGTCTGAACAGGACTATACCTTTAAGACCTGTATTGAAGTCCTGTCCTATTGTGTAATTGATTGTTTTAATGAAGTTTTTATTGAAGTTAATTAATGTGGATTGGTATTAAATTTTATGCATAAAAACTGTAAGTTTTACTAGTCTGTATGTGGTCTGATGAAGTGCCATATAGGAGTGAAATCTCATTGAATAAATATTGCTTTTATTTTAGCCTTGTTTGATCCTCTTATCTCTTGTGTGTCAGCATTTTATATCCCCAGGTCTCCTGCCTATTGCGGAATTGTATTTATGAATCAGATTCTTTGGCAAAAGTGAGAAGATAGTGCTTCTTCTCTTCTGTTCATTTCAGCAGGGGAGAGGTAGTAGTGATTATATTCTCCATTCTGTAGTATGGAAGGTTCCTGTTTGCATTCTTGCAGTTATCTCTTATTCCATATGTCTTCCCAAAGTTCAAGAGAGAAAAAGGACAAATTTCATTTTGGTGGCCCAGAAGGGTATAACTGTAATGTATGTATGTATGTATGTCTGTAATACCCATTGCCGTACAGAAGACCTTTCTGATTATAAACAAGGATGTCACCCTCAAATTATGGGGCCAGTAATTTCCACTTGTGGGCCTAGTCAAAGGTATGTCAAATTTGACTGCAGGTTTCAGAAAATCCTTTATTCACAGGCTTTTGCTGTGAGGTATAAAATGTTCTTAGTTTGAGCAGGCCAGTATGATGTTTAGTGCGCCTTACCACAGAGGTCACCTTACAAGTGATTTGGACGTAATCTCAGCCACCTGTATAAACCGGTCTTTAGTTACTCCATTGTCATAATGATTAGTTACTCCATTGTCATAATGATGTAGCAATTGTTTCTGTGTGTCATGACTTTGTGGTCCAGTACCTACTTGTTAAAGAGTTCTTGAAAGGAGTACAGCATTTCTATCCCTGTTGAGGAACCACTCACCTTTGTGTGTCGGTAGCTTCTTGGTAGCACTTCTGTTGAGGAACTACTCCCCTTTGTGTGTCAGTAACTTCTTGGTAAGTGTGCTTGCATTTCTGTTGTTTGAGCCGGCTATGACATTAAAGTTTGTTTTGTGGACAGCACTTTTCTTGGTTGCTGTCATCTCCATGAGATGCTTATTGGAGCTTCAGACTGTAATGTCTTGATAGTCATATACAGCATCTCCTACAACAATAGGGTGTCTTAAGATGAACTGTCTTTAGTCTCCCAGAGGTTGTTTTTAAAAGTTTCCTGAACCAGTTTGTTAAATTCTTAGTATTCTTTGTAGGGGTAGAGAGCAAGTCTGAGGGTCCTTCACAATCTGGACTTGCATCACCAGCTCAGGTATTTAGGAAGATGGATGATTTGTTTGGCTGCTTTGCTGCAAGAAGGTTAAGGCTTGTAGCTGCAAAGCAGCCACTTTACAAGTCAATTAACCACTCATCTGCCCATTTAAATGTAATCAAAAGTGTATTCCACTCACACAAATGTCTGCCTTCAGTGCTTATATTCGTGCTGATTGACTGCCTTAATCCCATGCTTATATTTTTAGGAGAGGACAACGTGTCAAAACTCAGTAGTTAATTTCCGGTTATAATATTTTCTGTGCATCAAATATCTTGTGAAATGAGAATATACAGTCACAGATGGAAAGACTATGGGGGGAATTTAATAAAGCCTACACATTTTTTTTTCCATGTAGGCATCGCTCTGTGCTATTTATACGTCCGCAAACATTTTTAGATTCGGTAAGAGCTGCTGAGCGGCGCACGCACATTTCAACACGGAAATTTCCATGGCATGCAGATCACCTCATATGCAGGTGAATGTCATGCAGATGAGGCAGGTTGAGTGATCCAGCAAGCAGATAGGCATTTCTTCAGGACCCGTGTCAATGTCTGATGTGTAAAGAGAAAAATTCCGTATACAGGACTGTAGACAGACAAAAGGGGTTGTAAAAATGTAGATATTTGGACAGAAATGTCATACCACATACACATATGAGTAAAACTATCATCCTGTATGTTGAAAAAATAAAAGGAAGCAAGTTAAATTAACATTTTTGTAATAATCTGGCCATGTTTGCACAGAGCGCCGCAGTGCTCAAACATGCTTTATTGAAAAATAAAAAAATGTGGAAAAAAACAAATTAATTAGTATGTGACAGAAATGTAATACAGGACTGTGTGTGGGGTCCCTACAATGGTGCATTGGTGCTGTTGCTAATGTGGTTGGGCTCTGAAGCATGTAGTTTCCAGGCTGTGAGCACGGATACCTATGCAAATGAGGTGTAGGTACTGAATAGCAGAAAGGAGTAATCATATCCACATATCCCCTTCATGTAGGCTTAGACCCATGTTGCTGTTTACACAGGAGGTAGCTGACACAAAGGGGGTGCGTCTACTGACGTCTAAGCTCATTTCAGCTTAGGTGTGCTGAGCCTGTCCTTACAGGGGGGTGTGTCCACTAACTTCTAAGCTTTGTTTGCCTTCTGTATTAGTGTTTGTGCAGCTTGCAGCTGCAGCCACACTGAGCGTGTTTAAAAAATGGATTTAATTAGTTTTGACCCTTGTTTAAGCTAAAATAGGGCCATTAAATTATGATAATTATATTGTAGGCAGGCAGAATGCATCATAGTTACCCAGTCACACATTCTGCATCTACAGCACAGTTCTATAATGTATGCATACACCCTGCATTCTGATTTTTCCTCATTACTATGCACCATTGAAGTGCAGACTTGGAAATTTTAACTGAGAGAATGCTAGGGGCTGCTGCAGGTCTGCTACACCTGTATGTGCTAGATGCTGAAGTCAGTGCTGCTGCTACTGCTGCTGACAATAGGCCTAGATAGAGAAGGAGAATAGTGTTCAGGCCCAGGGTAAACTTCCAGGGGCTTCATGAGCTGGAGATTGTAGAGCACTATAGGGTGGACAGGGATATACCACAAGAACTCCCTGAGCTCTGCCACCCTCAACTCAGCCCCAGAGCCAACAGAGGGGAACCCATCCCAGTGGAAACAAAGGTATATGTAACCCTTAGGATACTAGCTTCAGGTATTTTCCAAAAGACCAGCTGGGGACATGATGAGGGTCTCACAGGCATCAGCATCCAGGGTACCATTTCCTGGATGCCATGCTACCACATGCCAGTGAGCACATTTCCCCTCACTGCTGAGGCAAGGGCCAGCAATATGCAACACTACTACCTTGTAGCACACTATCCTGAAGTACTGGGTGCCATAGATTGCACTCATTTACACATCAAGGCACTACCTGGTGAGGAGGGTAGAGTGTATGTCAACCGCAAGGGGTACCAGTCCATCAACTGCCAGGTCATGTGCAATGCCCAGGGGATTATCATGAATGTGTGTGCTGGCCACCCTGGCAGTTATTACGACTCCCATATCTGGCACGCATCACAGGTCTACCAGATGTTTTCTAGGGGGGACATCCCACATGGTCATTTACGGGGGGATGCTGGCTATGCCCTGGAACTGTGGATGATGACACCCATCAGAAATGCACATGCACCCACCGATGAATACCATAATGAGGCACATGCACAAACTAGGAACATCATAGAGCATGTGTTTGGGCTTCTGAAGTCCCAGTTCTGGTGCCTTGATATATCTGGTTGAGCCCTGCAGTACTCTGCAACCACATGTGCACATATGTTCACAGTCTGTGCTATGCTGCACAATATGATCCTGTGGAAACAGCTGCAGCAGAATCAGCAAAGGGAAGGGATACCCAGCCCACCACCAATACCTTGGTCACCACAGCCACAGTCACAGGAGGACTCTGAGGAGGAGGAACCCCCTGATGATGTTCCTGTAGGCAGACATAGGCATGCCCGGTATGCCCTGGCTTTGTCTAAGAGACAACGCATAGCACATTCACTGAAAACCTAGGGCCCTAGAAACTGACACCTTACACCAAACTTCTACTCACATACATATAGTAAAATTGATGCCAGGCAACCCACACAACCTGTACATAACCATGTATTGGCTATGTACTGGTTGCATCAGACAGAGTCCACCCTAAACTACAGTTCTGTCAACTGCTGCATTTGCAAGGTAAGTCCCTAACCTATGCACTACTTGTTAGGATTATTATAATATGTTATTTAATGTATGGATGTGCTGCATTTTTGCAAGTAAATATAGTGGGCTATTTGGACACAAGTAACATCCACATTGAACTACAGTTACCCAGTCCACTAGTATGTGTTCCTTAATATACACTAGGCCTCATGGTTGGAAGATGCACTTTGTCAGTCAAGGGAGATGTTAAACAGTGGGGTCCCATGTTAGTTCTAGTACTGTGTATCCCAGCAGAACATATGGTGTTGCTCCCCTACACCCAACACAGCAGTTTCCCTGTATAACCACTTTAACAGTAGGTCATCAATGGTATATCAGCAGTCCAACCAAACTCAGGGCAGTAGCATAGAAATCGAGCAGCATGGTATGTCTCACTTAATGCTGGAATAACAATGTACATATGTATGCTGTTGATTGTGTGATGCATAAATACTCTCTGGCTGGCAGCTTGTGTGGCTCAGTGGACTAGGGAAGTTAGCATGGGTGATGCCGTTGATGGTTCACATCTGGAGGTATCTACATCTTTTGCATGTGAGGTATTATTATGTTGGTGTTGTCACAGACTGTCAGTCTGTGTGTGGTGTAACATTATGAACCTCTGTCACATATTAATGACATCAGACAGCTGGAGAATGCCATGAACATTTTGAGTGATGTGTAGCAGTGCAGAAACAGGGACAGATGTCAGTGTCCATAACACACAAAATCCCAGACTGGATTTATAAGTACTCACAGTCCGACTGAGCATGCCTATACACACAGCTAAACTGAGTGCAATCCTGTTGCCCCTTGATCAAAATGACCTGTTATGTATAGATGTGTCTATACGGTTTACTATCATAAGTGCGAACGGCACTCCTGTGACTGTCATATATTTGAACATGGAAGGTCGTAATCGGTAATGTCGAAGGCAAAATAATCAATCTAGGAATGGTTTAACATGGGTCGAGGTAGGTGTTCAGTATTATTTGAAACTACAAACATGTCACCTACCTCGACCCATGTTAAAACCATTCCTAGATTGATTATTTTGCCTTCGACATTACCGATTACGACCTTCCATGTTCGAATATATGACAGTCGAAGGAGTGCCGTTCGCACTTTTGATAGCAAACCGTCTATACATATATGTATACATATCCGTCTTTCACCATCTCTCTCACATACATAGTATGTTTCTCTATGTATTTTGAAATAGATGTATAATATATACATAATATACATATATATATATATATATATATATATATATATATATTTTTTTTTTTAAATTTTATTTATTTTACATTTGTTTATCGGGATAGTCCGACTGGACACAGGTCCATTTACAGCGGAGGCCAGGGGAGAAAAGCTCCATACATTTTAAGTCCAGTTTACAATAAGTTCACACATCAAATGGTCAGACATAGATTATGTACAGTTCACAATAAAGTTCAGCAGATTGAAATTGTTATACAGTGTCTAACAGAAATACAATATAATATATATATATCAGACAGTGAGAATAGAAATCATGGTCGCAAGTGATATGTTTAAATGTTATGTGATTGGGCATATCCATTTATTCATAAGGTGGACTTTTAGAGAGCTTTTAAACATATTGGCCGATGTAGCAGAGCTAAGGGTAGGAGGAAGGTTATTCCAATTTCTTGCTATGCTGTGGGAGAATAGGGCTGTCCTGCGGAGTTGTTGGCTTTCGAGATAGACAGTAGTGTTTTTTCTGAAGAGCATAGGGGACGATTTGATGTGTGCCTGGTTAGTAACTGACTAAGAGATGGGGTTTTGAGGGGATAGTTCAAAATATTGTAGGCAATTGTTAGTTGATGATAGTTGAGTAGTTGGGGTAGTTCTAGCCATTGCATTTTGCGCAGTGCATGACAGTGGTGTGATTTGTAGTTGGATTTAGAAGCAAATCTGGCAATTTTATTGTAGCATGACTGAAGTTGCTCAAGGTCCTGTTTTCTTATGTGGGTAAGGATCGGAGCGGCATACATTAGAGTAGATAGAAGGTGTTTTTGGGCAAGTGAAACGTGTGCTTGGTCATTTAGGAATTTTTTGTGTCTGTATAGTGTCCCCAATTTTTTTGTGGACCTTTTTTATGGTTTCAAAAAAGTAGTTTGTTGTATATTTCCAGTTTGGTATGCTTTGTGGGTAAGATGTTGGTGCCATTTTTGGCAGTGATTGTAAAAGGTGGTTGATAGACTTCGATTTGTTAGGTGAGAAAATGAGTAGTTTGGTTTTGCTGGTATTAAGGATTAGTTGAATCTGGGTAATCCAGTTTTCTACCGAAGTGAAGGAGTCTTGAGTAAGTTTTTGAAGGGTTGTGAGTGATGGTGCAGAGCAGATGAGAGTGGAGTCATCTGCGTACTGTATGAGTGAGGCATTTTGGGTGGAGGTATGGAGGCTGTTAGTGAAAATGGAAAAAAGTAGAAGCAAATCTGGCAATTTTATTGTAGCATGACTGAAGTTGCTCAAGGTCCTGTTTTCTTATGTGGGTAAGGATCGGAGCGGCATACATTAGAGTAGATAGAAGGTGTTTTTGGGCAAGTGAAACGTGTGCTTGGTCATTTAGGAATTTTTTGTGTCTGTATAGTGCCCCCAATTTTTTTGTGGACCTTTTTTATGGTTTCAAAAAAGTAGTTTGTTGTATATTTCCAGTTTGGTATGCTTTGTGGGTAAGATGTTGGTGCCATTTTTGGCAGTGATTGTAAAAGGTGGTTGATAGACTTCGATTTGTTAGGTGAGAAAATGAGTAGTTTGGTTTTGCTGGTATTAAGGATTAGTTGAATCTGGGTAATCCAGTTTTCTACCGAAGTGAAGGAGTCTTGAGTAAGTTTTTGAAGGGTTGTGAGTGATGGTGCAGAGCAGATGAGAGTGGAGTCATCTGCGTACTGTATGAGTGAGGCATTTTGGGTGGAGGTATGGAGGCTGTTAGTGAAAATGGAAAAAAGTAGTGGTCCTAACAACCCTGTGGGACTCCTATGGTTGTAGGGAGTAGTGGTGATAGTGTATTCTGCCACTGAACAGACTGTTGTCTGTCTGATAAGTAGCATTTAAACCATGCTATAGTGGAAGGGGCATATATATATATATATATATATATATATATATATATATATATATATATATATATATATATATATATATATATATATATATATAATATGCACACACAACTACATTTATATATACAGAAATGCGTGTGGATGTCTGTATTTTCCTGCATACCCTAATACTGGTTAGTAAAGCTGCTGTGTTACACATCTATAATGTTGCTCAAAGGATCCAAAGTAAGGGTTCAGCAGTACATAATACACTTGAATCCAAATAAAATTGTCCAGCAGGAACAGGACCTGGAACTAAGTCCACTACCAAAAGTATTGGTAAAATCAGATCTTTATTAAGATGAAACAGGATAAAATGAAAAATGAACACTTGGTAGTTTAACTAACAAGAAGTGGTTTACACACGAGTTAAACTAATTAATTTGATCATGTGACCGGGTGTTTCACTATTTAGTATCTGTGAATTGACGTTATTGTATTATTGCACATTGAAGAAGCTCGGTATTAACCGAGTGAAAGCGCTTGGTTCATTTTTCATTTTATCCTGTTTCATCTTAATAAAGACCTGATTTTACCAATACTTTTGGTAGTGGACTTAGTTCTGGGTCTTGTTCCTGCTGGACAATTTTATTTGGATTCTTGGTTTTGGTTCACATAATACACTTGCCTACAGACCCCTGTGCCTTCTGGGTGTCACCACATAGCAACAGTTGAGCAGATGATATGTATAATGGGTGTCTGCACACACATGGACAGAGCACATTGTTCCTGCTCACAGGCTTTCCCATCTAAGTGCAAACAGCCACATATGGCCATACTGGTAACTGTAGACACACAGCTAGCATAATAACAGTTATCTCACTGCTAGGATACTAGATGCAGATAGCAGTATGAAGCAATATCACTCTGCAGGCCACAGATGCTGTTCAACACAAGCCCAGTTTGTGTAATCCACAAGTAGTTTGCCTGCAATCACATATAAAACACACATCAGCCATGGAGCATGTGATTTATAGTGTTTAAGACTAGGCTAGGCAATGGTTCTAATCTCACTGCAGGCCACTGTGTGTGTGTGTGTGTGTGTGTGTGTGTGTGTGTGTGTGTGTGTGTGTGTGTCCTGCCGAACAATTGAGAAACCTCCATTGGCTATCAAACTGCAATGGGTATGCACTTCTTGGCCCTGTACATTGCTGTTGGCTTCCAAACTGCCCTCTTCTGCAAGGTCTGATGATGTCATCTACCTTAATATTACCAGCTACCATTGTAGCATCCGACTTAAGCCATGGTGTATGCAATAAGTACTGTGATCTATAGTGTATAAGACTACATAGGTAGGGGTTCTAACCTCACTGCAGGCCACTTGGTGCATGTATGTATGTCCGTATGGCATAAATATGATCACCTCAGTAACTTACAAAGATCTGCGGTTTTGCAGAATTTTAGTTGCAGCAGGTGATGTGGCTCTCCAAATGCCTGACCACAACTTGGCCTGCTGTTGTCATCCAGCATAATATGTCCTAAACTGATAGTACTATCAGACATTAGGTGTGTTGCGTGCATCACATACTGTAATCTGTACTGTGTACCATTACATAGGTAAGTGTTCTAATCTACATACAGCCAACTTGCACTATGTGTGTGCCATGCCATGTCCTGTAAGCAGTAATTGGAAATGGTGTTATTGACAATATGGCCATCTTTGTGTGTAAGGCTGTTAGAGCAGTTTACATCAGCTTATGGAACCATAGGAGATTTGAACCTCACTAGCATAATGGCCATACAGCCATCACAATTATAGACAACTGTATACCCTTATTTACATGATCAGCACATATTGCCCCAGTCCAAGAGGGACACAGGCAGAAGCCCTGTGGTGAAATGATGGTCACCCAGACAGTCATACAGATGACATGTGCTGAGGTGCTCTGCTTGCCAGGGTTCTGTTTCAAAGGTGTGTTAAAGTCTGCTAGATAAACCTCTCCCACCAGCATGTATTATTAACGTCACATACTGGGTTAATGTCTTTACAGTGATTAATTCATGTACTATGCCCCCTACAGATATGCAGCATTTACAATCAAGCACTGTCAAACATTGCCCCATATGCAAGGCAGAGATCACCTCTGAGTAGTCTGTATACCACAGGCTACAATAGCACTCATTCAGATAGTCTCCATTGAACACATACTGAAGAAGTGAAGTTCCCTTGTGAGGGACAATACTGTTGTGTGCAAGTACCAGTAATGCTTGGTAAGGTCCATTACCAAATGGTCATTGCAGCCAGATATTGGCATGCTGAAGGAAGAGT
Source organism: Protopterus annectens (assembly GCF_019279795.1). NCBI lineage: Eukaryota > Metazoa > Chordata > Ceratodontiformes > Protopteridae > Protopterus > Protopterus annectens. Next base: position 1,873,716,458 of record NC_056735.1, on the reverse strand, counting down.
ACATGGTTATGAGTATGTCAATTACGGGTGATTGCGCCATCAGCTGTGACACATGATTCCCATCATACCACTGGAGATACATGGTGATCTCAGGCAAATTAGTTGTAAACCTGTGTGGCCAGGTCTCTGGTCAGTTCCTTCACCTCCGAGTATTTACATCACATGTTGCGACTGATGCGCTACTTACCAGGTACATAGGTGTTAGTGAAGGAAATTTTACTACATATGTATTTGCATGCAGTTTGTGGCCATTACTATGTCAACAGGCATTTGTTCATCACTGCCGTCTTGTAGGATATTGACATAACTCAGAGTCCATGAGTGCTCACACTTTGCAGGCATCAGCCAACATTGTTAGCCACAGATGGTCAGTATTTGCTTGTATCGTGGTTAAATGGATTCCAAGCAGTAGAGGACAGAGGACTCAGCCTGTTGAACACTGCTGCTTACAGATCGGCTATTGGAGGCAGAAGTCCCTATGTTGAGTATGTGTGCCATCAGTGGACCACTAATTAGCCCCTAGAATGATAGTACTGTGGATCCCTAAGTGGGTGCTTTGTAGATGATGCCTAAGTGGGGAATATAGTCAGATGGTTTGGCTCAGTCCAAGGAGTTGTATGCCCTGATGTCCGCTCACCCAGGTCCTTGGTGATTGCCTCAGAAATGTCCACCACATTTAACAGTCATGATCCTTCTGTCAGACATCCATCATGATTGCCCTGTCAGATATCCAAACTGTGTACAGTCAACTGTGTGTACATCACATATATGTGTGCTGATCAGCTCCATATTGAATGCCCATATAGCCATACAGATATGGATACTCAGGCAAAGATGTCTGTAGTTCTTTTGGTCATTGCATGCACCACCTCTGTGCAGGTGTATAGTAGTTGCTGTTGTCCAGTCAGCTGGGGTCCAGCCAGTGGCTTCAGTATAATTGCAAGGTGTTTCCAACGATGTTAATAATCCATGACACATCCCATGTAGGATGCAGCCTGGGATGTTAACATGTCCAATAGATGCTGTGTATCTTCCATAGAGATGCCATTTATGACCTGATCTGCAGATATGGAAGTTATGGGACAGGTTGAAAGAATATGATGTGTCACGTGGTGGGTACAGGGGAGTGCAGTTAACGCAGGACATGTGGGACTACAAGTTAGCTATGGGTAGAGACCCATTCTATGTGGCATCATTATGTATGAGTTCACCGACAATTTGGGCTGGTCCTTTGATGTTATACATGTATCTACACTGTGCATTGTGGTTTTGCTTTGTGTGGGTGGCTAATTTTGTCACTTACTGTGTCTACACAACATCACAGCAACACTGTTGTTGTTGCTGTTGCAGAGGAGGTTGTGTCACCATTTTAGGGGAGGCAGTCTCATTCCAACTGTCACATAGCAATGTCCACCTTGTATTGTACAGCCTGGTAATGACAGTTGTCCACCAAGCAGGTCTGCTGTGCCATGATGAACCTGTTTCTCCTGTTAGGTACATCCAAGTTCATGCAGTTGTAATGCTGCTGCCATAATGCATGGGTGTACAGCTCTGGATACCTGCTGCTCCATCGGGGGGGGGGGGTGTAGTCAAGCTATGTAAACCATCCCACAGGAGGTAATAAATGGCTTTGTTGAAATGTATGACTGCATTGTCTACAAGGGGGGGTTAGTGGTGGTAGTTTTCATGACACTGATCTGTGATCAGATCCCATCAGGGAGTACCTCATATTGGGGGGCTGCACTGGTCACTCATATTGGTAAACATGTGATGCAGTACATTGGTTCCTCTTGGGGGGATGTCATAACACTACTCCAGGACATTGTAGTTAAGGAGATAGACTAACTTTTGGCCAAGTGAGCTGCAGCATGACTAAGCAACACAGCTGGTGGTCACTTAATACTGCCCCACAACATGATATAATGATATATTTTGATAGACACATGTACATACAAATACACACAGTGGGTGTCTGGATACATGGAGCTGCTCCTGTAGCCAGCTATTGCTTGATTATGTGCCCTTCCAGAACTGAATGGCACCTGCATTGTCTCCTGGAAATGATAGTGTATCACAAAATCTGGATATGTATCTATCCTTAGTGAATATGTATACAACACTTGCATTACCTTGAACACACTCAGTTTGAGATGTGAAGATGTGGATGGACATGTAGTCTGGTATGGTTATGGTGCTGTCCATAGCCTTGAACCAGATGTCCTTGACTGCACACATGTCTGCATAATCCAGGGTGGGGACACATTCCACAGAGTGGAGTTCACTGCATAGGAGTATAACCGTGATGTTGTATAAAGATGGTGTTCTCATTGCCAACTTTTCTCTGAACAGTGCATTTAAGATGCGTTGTAGGGGTGTCAGTAGTCATGACCGTTACTCCAGATCTCAGGGCTGAGAGATGAGCACCATCACTGATGAAGCATTGATATCTGTTGAGCAAGCCATCCTAGCCAGACGTGTAGTAGAGTATATCCCCTGCAATGACAACACGCGCTAAGGCAATTATTGACTTCCATCGATTTTCATATGTATGGAGCCATCATCCCAGGTGAGTGTCAGCTGCAGCCAAAAGGTATGCATACACCAGTGAGAGACACAGACTGCCTAAACACAATCATGTGTCTGCATACAGGCTGGTGACATACCCTAGTTGTACTCACCTGCAAGAACTATGATGTCAGCATTATGTTAGCTGATATCCCTTGATTTGCGGTAATGTGTGGTAAGTCCTGTTATGTCAACCCACAGGCAGCTATCTGTCATCTGTTCCATATGTAGCCACGTGACACAAATGTCAATGTGTCTCACAATGTAATCACCTCTGACTAAGAGGTTTGATTTTGTATTTTGCCTCGGGTGTTTGACCGGTGAAAGAGTGGTGCATGTAGTATTATGTGTACTGTGCACTCCAGAGGCAGGATGTTTGGTAAGGAGCTGCACACATGCAGGTGTGTGTATGATGTGTGTGTTGGTGGTGCAGGATGTAAGCTGTACATGTTGGCATAATGCTTGTTGCCATATGTAATGACTGCTGTTGGAGACACCATGCAACAAGGTTTGAAATGCAGTCACATCTTTCACACTTTCTGTTTGTGTGTCATAGGAGTAGAGGGGTGGGGACACTCCCAACACCTCAGCAGCAGGTCCTGCAAAGGTAGGGTGATGCTGCCACACCCTTGGGGTTGACAGCCTGATATACAGTGTTTGTAGGCAAACCTTGCGGTGAAGATGTGGGTGCCCATGCATGCATAGAGGACTTGCTCAACTTTGCTGACATTACGTTGGTCTTGCAAGCGTACGATGCTTGTCAAGCAACTAGACAGCACACTGGTTGTTGTGTGACATGATGTAGGAGCACAGACGTGTGTCGGGTACATAACTGTACAGTATGACATGCCTAGGACATGTGGCAGGTGGGCACACATTGGCCAAAGGTGGCCAGTCCACTGCAATAGGCCTCACAGCCATGTCGTGCAAATATGCACCAGTAATCTGTTGAAGGGCAGGATGCATGAAGTGCTGTGACAGCATCACCTATGATGGCTCACCACCAGTGTGCTGACTGTTGCAGCAAGACTGGACATCTATGTCATGAACATTGTACATTATATTGTGACACTACAGCAGTGCTACTAATCTCCCTCTTGTCAGTTCCCTAGTGACATATCACCAACCCTGGACAGATGGAATAACACATGCAAAAGACAACTAATTGCACAGGTTGCTAATCAAGGCATCTAGGTGGAAAAGGGTATGTGAAGCGTATAGAGCCTTTCATGATGTGGAACAGCTATGTGGATGAAAAAACAGGCGGTGCCCTGTTTGTCATCTTGGGTTTCATTGTGCTGTTTTGCATGTGATGACAGAAAACGTATCAGACCATGGTATCCTATGTGAGACTGGTGTCGGTGAGACCAGTATTAGTAGTTGCCAGGCACCGTCATTTCTGTGGACTCTCCTGCTTTCCACAGTCTTCACAAGGTAATTGTGTCCTTCCACTACACACCACTTGTGTAGTGTCCAACTGCAGAATATCTGTGTAAAACACCCACCTTACCATCAAAGGATATACATATTACACTTCCCTGACATGTTTGTCTGTGATCTGTGCACACACCTTGGATGACTGTCTACTTGAAACATGCTGGAAGCAACTGCAGTACTTAGTTGCACAAAGGACAACTAGAATGTAGTGCCAAGCAGTGTCCCCAGGTCTTTGGGTCATGTGAAATGAAATGCCATGAAAGGAGCTAGCATGTATGCAAGCAGTAACACTGTCATACACCTACTGACACTGAACTACACATTATTTGTTATGCTTATGGCCACATCATGGCTACTGACTCTAACTGGTGGACCCCACTGAGTGTTACACTATGCAGTGGATGATGGGAATATTACTCACTCTACCTACCATGGCCTGACAGGGTGTTTGACAGTATTAGGCCATCAGACCTTGCTGGAAACTGTGTAGGTTGTCTACAGATTAAGTCAGCTGGTGGGTAGGCAAGTGTCTGACAGTCATAATCTGAGAAGATAGCACTGGGAGACCTACGCTGCCATGACACCAGTAGATTTCCCTAGACAGCATTGATGGTGAACCCCTTCTGTCCATTCCCTCTCTGCAGTCACAACCACTGACAGTGCCCTCTGACTGGCTACATTAGCAGGTGATTGCATATCAGGAGCTGTCACTGAATCCCACACAGAAGCAAAAGTTACCCTGGATGGCCTGTGACACGCATTCAGTTGCTGTCTGAGCCACTGACAAATACTAAATGCCAATGACTGCACAATACTATCCTTTGGAAAGTCATCCACCCCTGGGAAATATAGTAGTGTCTGCACACCACACACAGTTAAGTCATTACTCATGGACGTATGGACACAGAGAGAAATGTAGCCTTTGACTTTCAGTGGTCGATGAGATATGGGGGTGCATTCAGTATTGTACAGGTCTGTAATGTAACTCACAGACTGTCATTGCCATACTGACTGTGTCACTCATCACACCTATCATTGTGTACAATGGCACCATTGCTATGTCACTACACCTGTAGCAATCACACAGGTTCCATGGTACAGCAATACACATTACAGATAACATGTCTTATGGAATCCATGTTAAGACCATACATGTGTAGTCTGTCTCATAAATGTTTTGTAGGGGATGTGTATGGCTGCCATACAGGGAGGTGTCAGATCCCACTATGTACCTCCCATGCATCCATGACAGGACTAACAAATGTATTACCTGTCTTACACACCTACACTGTTATTGTGGTGTACATAGTACATGCTGGAGAGACAGGTATGTAACACAGACAGAATAACCTATATGTAACAGGCCCCCCCATGCATGTGAAGCACACTTCTGCTGTGACACACATCATGTTCAATTTACACCATGGGATGCAGAACAGATGATCATAGCTGTTATTGGACAAATGTGTGTACTGGACACACTAAATGTATAGATGGGTCATCCCCAGCAGCACAGCTTGTAGATGTGTTAGCTTCCACAACCCTGGTGACACTTATGAAGGGTAACAAACCATTTCACAGATTAGGGATGCATAAGTATGCTGAATGACACCATTGTCCTTGTTAGCCTGTTACACATATATGGACGTATAGAGCCATGTACCTATAGTGCTGTACCTTGCTGAGGGCATATTTATTCTTTGCTGACATTCTAGCCTGTGCTGTGATTTCTGTGGCATTATTGCTGCTGTGTATCCAACAGAATCCTGAAACAGAAACAGGTCCATGACACACCTTTCTTTGTGCAAGTATACAGCCTTTACAACATCATACAACATAAGGTACACAAAATTATGTGGCGTACTCATTACAAATGCCAGTATACAGTATCTCTTAGTAACCACTACAAGTGGCATGGCAAAACAATGCATTACACAAGTATGTGTTAATTTATATAGTCACCCTTTGCATCAGACACATAGCTTCATTTCCCTGCATCGATGATGAGGATGACAGGGATGTGGCACAGGTATCATCACTTGTACGGGGTGTTGTGTGGGGGTGCAGGAGGCCTAGGCTGACCCAAAAGGTTGGCAGCATGTATGTGAGTCAGGAAGGGAAGCAGGCAAGACGGACCTTGGAATTGTGCCGTGTGTGTCTGTAGGTGTCCTGCATTTGACAGTGGTGTGCGAGTGTGTGCATGTGCACAGTCAAGCTCAGTGCTAGCCATACATGTGTGTCTACGTTGAACAGCTTTGAACTATGCATGGTAGAGCTCACAGTTCACCATGTCCGGCCCCAAATATGGGAAATGGCTGTGCCAGGAGTTGCACTGGCACCTCCATGTCCAAGGTCAGAAATGGTGCTAGTACCTGACAGTGACTGCTGTCTGCTGGGACCATGTCCTCCACGGGAATACCCAGGACAACGAGCCCATGGCCTGACACTTGGTGTGGACAGCACACTCCCCTCTGTAGCACTGGATGTACTGCCACTACGGGAGCATGATTGTGCATGGCCACGTGGATTCTCAGCAGATGGGGTTGCTGACCTACTTCCACGAGACCGATGCCCAACTCCAACCACACATTCCAGCACAGACACTGTGCGTTCCAAGACAGACACTGTCTCAGCCCACCTTCTGTCCACTGCATCAGTGAACCGATCCAAGGTGTCACCAATGTGGTGTAGGCAGTCATGGATGTAAGAATGTGCTGCTTTCAGAATCCTGATCATACGTCTGGAGTTCCTTTCAGAATGTGCCTGTGTTTCCATGATGGCCCGAAACATACACCTAGTGAACTGTGATGTGACACCTGCTGCAGGTGGTGAAAGGACACCAGGACTCCTATGAACACCCCTATCAATCCGCCTGTGTGGACGATCGCCAGTTCTCTGGCTGTGACCACTCTCTACACTCACTGGAGCCATTTTTGCCACACTTTCTTGTTCAGTGTACCCACCCTCTGACTGTCTAATATCTGTGGGCTCTGGGGTCTGGTTATGTATAGGCATACTGACTGTGTGCAGTGACAATGAGGGTAAAGGAGTGAAGTCAACCTCTGGGACAAATTCAGTCCCTGAAACTCCCACCTTTGCCTCACTGTGGCCACCATCGTCGTCAGAGTCTGAAGAGACACTGACATCAGGTTGTGTAGGCAACAGAGACAAACTCCCCCCCCCAGTCACCTGTGATAAGAGAGGAAAAAGCAGTACATTAGTAACTGCAGTGTTATGCTCTGAAGTACTATGTTTCAATAAATGTACAGCTCTATACTCTGTTGGCATTATTACAGACCTGTTGAAACCCCAACCTCATGTAGTAAGACAAGAGGTCATTACCATTCCCACAAACAGCTGTAGTTACTTGTAAATAAAAGCTGTTTACACAGCAGTCTCATCAGCAAAAATGAGGTACACTGTTGACATTTGCGAAGATTCTGCACAGTTGACACATACGGCAATCTGCAATGTCCTGATGATACTCTCATATCTATCATTGTGGTGACACCTACAAGGCAAACGTATGACTGTAATATGTGTACAGTCATAAAATATATGTGCATTTGGCAATCATGCTGACAGTACAGCACTCCAGACAGCAGGCCTGAGATGACACTTTAGGGATTACATTGCTGTAAACCTACATCTATAACAAAACAGTGTCATGCTTACCAGGAACAGGACCACGGGCTTGTCCTATACCTGACGAACCTGTGCAAAGTAGAGGAAGAGGTAATGTCAGTACCACTGCATGTTGCACCACAACAAGGTAATACATCCATATATCTCACATTTACCATAGCTACTATGTTAATTATTGTGTTGGTCAACATCTGAGCATGAGAGTCAAACTGCAGTTAACCCCCCCCCAAAGAACACAGATCTGACACCCACGTAAGACTATGTACACCCTGACACACTGAATGCTACAGTATTGCAGTGGTAATGAACTAAGCTTACCTGCATGCTCCTCTGCCATGTAAGCTATGGCACCCACATCCACAATGTATGGTGTGATGGATGCCTGGGAGCTGTTGTTTGTGCCTAGGTTCACAAGGAATTCCTCAGTGGCTGAGAGTGGATGTTCTGCTGCAGGCCCTCCACCAGTGGTGCCATGATCTCTGGCTACACCCGCTGCTTTTCTGCATACAGCATTGATCACGTCCATTGTGTGTTGTTGAACCTGCTTATATGTCCTGCTCTGATGACCTGTAGCATTCACAATACGGACAAAGTCAGCTCACAGTGCTGCCCGCTGTTCCCTGCTTTGCCTTCCCCTGGACAGTAGGAGTTCATGGTGTTGCCAGAGGCCTTCGAGTATAATCTCATTCTCCGCATCCGTGAAAGGGTACATGTGTCCTGAAAGACAACAGAATGGAAACACATGACAAGATCACATACCTGGAAGTGCACTATGTAGCGATACAGCAAAAACAGAATGGCTGGCATTATCCACTGCTTGATCACACATTCATATTCCACAATGTGCAAACATACTAAGTGTGTGGATACAACTAAGATACTAGCAACAGTCAGCTTTTCCCGTGTGTGCCATGACAGATACTGCTGTATGATCATACACCATACACTGGAGTCTATTGTAGTGTGTCCCCTGGGGCAACCCCCCAATAATATGTCAAAACAACAGTGCCAAACAATTAGAGGTGTGGTATTACAGTCACTATAAAGGGACAGTCCCAAGAGACCAGTGAGCCACATTGACAAAAAGCATTCCTCCCTTGATGTAGTGTACGTCCTTTGTAGGTGTAACACATCTGCATATCAATGACATGTCATTATCACAGTTGTAAGAAAGGCTTAATGCTGTAATCATTATTCCCTGTAAGTATATTCACACATCTGCATCCTGTTGTAAACAAAAAGGTTATATACCTGCTGGAGTGCAGAACTCCTCTGTTGATATGTGGTGATATGGTGATACTTAAGTCTCTGTTCTGTGTGCAGAAAGTCTCATACAGAATGGTTCCCCATAGCTAGCATGTTTGCCTTTTAACATGCTTCTCATTAGCAGGTGATTGCCTTTTAAACAGCCTGTGGTTCTGAAATGCTAATTGCAGCCAACAGAGCTAATTTGCACTATTATCAACCAATGACATGCAACCACAGTACAAGATATAAGGCCTCCATGTAGATTACAAGCCCTTTCTGATATGTTATGCTGGACCTTACTGGGGTGAGGCGAATACGTCATCAAAGAGAGTAGGTCTGTAGCAGCTACTGTTACATAGAGATGTGTGTGCTAAAGGCTGCAGCTGCTGCTGCAAGTAATAGGCCTAGGCAGAGAGTGTGAACACTTTGGAGGACAACCAGCAGTAGGAGTAATTGTGGCAGGTGTGTCAGCCTTGTAGTAGAGGCATAACCAGAGTGAGGGTAGCCATTCCACTCCAATTAAGGCATGTATTTAAGGTAAGTATGTTAGGCAATGGTATAATTAACAGAGTACTAGGCTACATTTGTTGTGTCCTTGAGCAACATAGGAGATAAATATAACATTATGTCCACCATTTGGGCCACTATCAGACCACATGTTACAGTCTGGTACTTATTTGGAATGTGTATGCTGGCAGTCCTTGTTAGAAGCAGGGGCTTTATGTGTGTATGTTAGTTATGCAGCAGTGCTAATCTGCACTGTGAGTTTGAAATGATTGTGTACTGCACTCTGATATTAATGGGCCTCATTTACATTAACTGAATTAAAATCCTCTGTGAATGCATATTAGTTCATGATGTGACACTTTATGCACTTATAGTTTTGCTATAGGGATATGTGAAGTATGTTCCTATTTGCAGGCCTGTGACTTCCATCAGTGACAAGCAGACATTTCATTTGTAATGCATTGTGTGGATAAAGAATGCATGACTCAGTAATTACTTGCTGGCTTCCCGATAATGTTATTTAAATGCTACACACCACTGGGTTTGAATCCAGGACTGTGTGTGGCAAAATGTACTGTTTACAAGACATTTAACAGGCTGAACTACTGCGTCACTCTTACAGAAGGTGTATTTGCAAGATGTAAGTTCACACATACAGGCTGTCACATACTTTTTTTTACAGCCATCATTGTGTTGCATGACTTTACATGGATGTGTTTCTGCACCAGGGTCCCTGTTGTACATGTTTATTGCCAGTAATGCCTTAGCAGGTGTACTTGTAAATGTTGCTGATAAAAGGGGACATTTACCTATTAGTGAATGCACTTACATCCATTCTTGTGTGATTGGCTTTTTAGTGGTGTACTCTTGCAGCAGACTCCAAGATGCACTCCCAGTTTTTCATTTATCTTTATGCAAGTTTGCGTGATGCAGTGCGAGGCACCAGCTCCACTGAAACATGCTTGATGACTGTAACTTGCAATTACTGTGTTTTGCTTAAACCACCATTAACATCTTTGTGGCGTGGGAGGTTAATTCAGTGGTCTGCAGGTGCGAAGGTCTTGGGTTCGAAATAGGGGACAGGTGTTTATTTTGTACATGTTTATTATTTAAAACACATATAGCAACATAACTCCATTTAGCTGAAAGAAAAGAAACATAGGGAGATGATAAAGTGGTGAAATGGGGTGCAAGCAGGGGGAAAACATAGTGAAAGGCAGGTAGGTATGTGCAGGAAGTGTGTAGGAAAGAACCATAGCTATTCATTTCTTGTACAGCAACAACTGCACACTGACAGATTTTGTAGATGACTTTAGACTATCACCTCCTGAGAGAGTGATGACAACAACATAATTACATTGTTAAGCCAATTCGACCAAATTATGTGTGCCCAGTGGACATGTGTGCAAAATGGGGAGCTATGTATGGGATAATATTTTTCTTTTTGGGACAGGTGCCCATTTTTTTTTAAGTTGAGAGTGGAATGTTGGGGAAGGGACATAGGTATGTGTGAGGGAAGTAAGTTAGGTAGGTGTGGTAGCTTTTGCAGGAAGACAAGACAGCAGACAGGGTTGGTGTGTGACACAAGAGGGGAGTGAACACCTTGCATGGGAGGGGTGCTTTGGAATCTCAGTCCAATGTACCTCCACACTGTAGCAGCGTGACTCACATCCCCACCCATGGGACTGTCAACACTGCCCCATCACTGCCCTGAGGGTAGCAGTGGTGGAAGCTGAGTTCTGGGGTGAGTCTGCCACACCAGGATGGCCAGCATGCTCTCCACCTGATGCAGGCAGCATCCAAACCCATGCATGATGATCCTGCACACCAAACCTGGCAGTTCACGGGTGATAACTCTCCCTCCACCACCACTCCCAGAGGGGACTGGGCCCTATCTCGTGGGGCAGTACTACCCGACTGTGCAGGTTGTGCAGGGGCAGCAGAGGGGGCACTACCAGGCTAAGTTCCAGATGTGCTGGGACTCGGTGCCATGGCCGGAGGAAGCAAGTTAGGCAGCTGACCTTGACACGCTGTTGTACAGTAGTTAGAACAATAAGTTAAAGTTAGTAATGACCACACCAATGTTAGTATTAACCAAATACAACATAATATTTATTAATCCAAATACATATTAAGGTGTATTATGTGTCACACAACATTAAGAAACATAACAGTCAGTATGTTAACAGCAAGCCAGTATGAATTAAACCATAAGTCCAACAAAACAGTTAGTTTAACAAAACGTATTAATGTTGAATATGTTGAATCATAATAAATAACAGTAATTAAATTTTAACAAAGTAGTCAGTTTAATAAAATATAGTAATATGAAATCCTAATAATGAATAACAATAATAAAGTTTAAATGTACAACATTAGGAAGCTGAATTTGAATAATGCCTTGGCTAGGCATGTAAATCAGTTTCCGTCACATGCATTTCTATTTTTTGTCATTGATCAAGTGTTGGATAAATATAATATAATATAATAAAGGTGTTCCTATAGCCCTGAAATTAGATGAAAAGGAACTGATTTGGCAGTTGAAGTTTAATGCACATTCCCTTCCTGGGCTGAATGATAATGTATCTATAAAATGTATGTTAAAATTGAAATCCTGTTTTAGATGATTATTAATTCAATTTATGGATGTATTTTAGCTTGCTGTATACACTTTGATGTTTATGTACTGAGTTTTATATAGCATGAACAATTTTGTGCATATGTTCCTTTAAGGACAATTTGAGTATGTAATTAATTGTTTAATTGGTCTTTTTGGAGGGATATTTAAATGACTTGTGGTTTTTAACTGTTGTCTGATGAAGTTTGCTTATGAAGTAAACGAAAGTGCTAGCTACAATTCCTGCTGGCTTGGTGTGTTTCTTTGTTTTTTAATAATAAATTTTAACAAAATGTATTAACATTAAATCAATAATATACAACAATAATAAATTTAAAAAGATGAGGGGTGGGGGAGAGAGAGAAAAACATACCATTATGTATGTCAACCAAACTATCAAAACCATTAATAAAAAACTTGGCTCCCTTTATAAGATTAAATATTTCCTTACTCCATTTGCTAGAACTGTTATTGCCTGTTCCCATCTACTCCCCACCCTTCTCTATGCCTCCCCTTCATTTACCAATCTGAACAAATCTGACCTTAGCAAGCTCTCTAGCTGTTATAACCACATTGCTAGATTTGCCACAGGCATGGCATTTAGGACACATCACTGCCATAACCTAAATCTTCTAGGGTGGCTTGAATTACTTAGCCTACTGCAATACAATCAGCTTATATTGGCATATAAAGTACTCAACCAACCTGAAAATATGCCTGCACTTAAAAGCATCAGCCCCTTTAGTAACCTCAGGCCACTTCATTCGTCTAACTGGTTGGATGGTTCAAACATTCAAAACCACCATTTCAGCTGGGGACTCCCTGTTTGCCAACTCTGTCAGCAAAACTTGGAACTCCCTTCCAGCCGAACTTACTCTAGTATCCTCACTAACTCAATTCAAAAAAAGTCTCAGACGACATTTTAAGACACACTGATTATGTCCTTGTTCTAATCCTGACTAGCTCCTTTCTATAATTGTGTGCCAAACAGTACTTTATGCTAAATACAAGCTGTGCCATAATTGTCAGTCTAAATACATATATTAGTTTAATAATGATCAATTGTATAACTTGCTTGATTGAACAGAGTCTGTAAGCTGTTTGTAACATGTATTGATATTATGATTTTTCCTTTATTATTTTTTCTGTATGTTGTGTTTGGAGCTTTTCTCCCTGGGCCTTCACTGAAAATGGACATGTATCCAGTCGGACTATCCCAGTCAACAAATGTAAAATAAAATAAATAAATAATAAATAAATTAGTGACATTGTAGATGATATCCCTGAAAACACTGGTAATACATAGTTCTACAGGTGTGTAGTGTCAGTTGTGAGTACAGTGATTGCAATTCTTCTGTATCTGATGTAGCACGTACATAACCTCTCAAGCTATTAGCATGATGCAGTATGGGCCAAGCACTAACAAATGCAAGTATCCAACTACACAGAACAATTTCACATTGTGGCTTTATATGACTACCAAGGTATTCTATAAATGGATTTGGTAATACATTGCATTCCAGGTAATCATTCATCTGGTAATCATGTGACAGACAGATTAGGCAGTTCTAATTACATTACAAAAAATTGTGAGACTTAAGAAGCATGTTTGTGTACATTAAGTAAACTAGACAGCCACCCTACCTTAGTTGGCAGGCATGAGAGTAGAACCCAATAGCTGTGACTGCAGGGGACAACTGCAAGTAATGTAACAATTGACTGCAGCAACTTAGAACAGACATGCAATGACTGCAGCCCTATTAAAAATACTAAGACTGGTTTATTTAGGAAACCGCAATGCTGCTTAACACTTTATTTTTATTGCTCGTAACTCTGTGAAATCTACACACACTATCTGCTTATAAAGTGAGCTACCTCAGCCATATATCTTTTGTTCCTGGAATAGAAGAAAATGTGAGCATTATGTGGCTGAATTTGGCCTGGAGACATCCTTGAACAATACTATGAGTTGCGCAATACATTTTACTGGACATTCATTTTTCATTGTAGAGCTGTTACAGTTTTACACTTGACTGCAGTGACAGTAGAACACACATGCAATGAATACAGCCATGCTGCAAATGTTAAGAGAGATTTATTTAGGAATCCACAATGCTGCCTAACACTTTATTGGTATTACTGATAATTCTCTGTGACATCTACACACACTAACTGCTCATAAAGTGGGCTACCTCACCCATATACCTTTTGTTCCTGGAGTGGAAGAAAATGAGAGCATTATGCGACTAAAATTGGCCTGGAGACCACCTTGAACCATACTCTGAGTTAACAGCAACCTTACCATAGACATGCATGCATACAGCTCTAGTGCAATTATGTTATGACATCACAATCCTGCTTTACACCTTTTTTGTTTACTGTTATTGGAATTGTTTATTGCAGTACAGTTATTTATTGCACTACAGTTTTTATTGTTTATTATTTATTGCAGTACATTTTTTATCCAGAAACAAGATGCGTAAAGCAAAAAACAAGACTCATAACCATAAGTAAATGCACCAACAGAGGGTAGCAACAAGAATTCCGGTTTTATTATTGATAAAACAATGTTGAGCGCTTTCATCGATCCCTAAGGGGACTTCATCAGAATGTGTGTAAAATTAATTAAACCATTTAAATAACGTAAACAGTTATTATAAATGTCAGTTTAAGTTAAAAAAAATTAATTTACTAAAAAACTTATTTTTGCCATTGCTCTTTCAAGAAAATACAAATAGAAACACAAGTTTTTTAGTAACTTAATTCTAAAAGTGTTACATTGATTTATAATGTTTTATACAGTATTCTTAATTTTTTTTTTATTAATTCGGGTTTTTACTCAGTTTATGAGCAATACAGCACATTTTTTTTTCTGGATGCTATTGGTGTGTGTGAAACCAATGGTACATGTTTTTATGTTATTTAAATGGTTTAATTAATTTTACACACATTCTGATGAAGTCCCCTTAGGGAGGGATGAAAGTGCTCAATATTGTGTGTTTTATCAGTAATAAAATTGAAATTCTTGTTTGCTAACCTCCATTGGTACGTTTACTTATGGTTATTGGTCTGCATTTTTTTATTCTTTATTGCTTATTGCACTACAGTTAGCATAATATATCCGTACTTACCACAATCACAGTGCAACCTGGCCAGGCGCCCATCATGGGACTGAATATTGCAAGTCCTCTCAGCTTCAGCTGTTGGGAAAGAAGCACACCATTATGCATATCAGTTTTGCACACATTCAGCTTGCATTTTGGTAAAACAGTGGAAAAAATACTTACATGTTTGTGAGGCATGGACCCAGCTGTCCAATGTTCCCCTCTTTCTCCACTTTGGGTCGTCATAGTGGTGATGACACTGCTCACTAGTACGGGGCATACCAGTAGCACTGGTAAGATCCCTGGCCAACCAATCCCAGGCCTCAGCCTTACACTCTGAGCCCTGGTAACTGCCCTGCAGCAGCCTAGGCTCATAATTCTGTATGAGGAGCCCAACAAAAACCCAGGACTCCTGCACACCCGATCTCTGTGCCCGAAAGTGAGCACCCTATCCAACACTGCCTGGCATAGCAGATAAGCAGACACCAACAAATGGTGCAGAATTCCCACCTGTTGGCCTTAATATAGACTATTTTCCTGCCCTTTCACATCATTTAACAACATTCACAAAAAGTGCTGTGGTGCTTAGCGTCATGCAAACCAGCTAGCCAAAGCTGAACATCGCAAAAACTCTCACAACCATGGTTTTTAGGGAAGCTTAGCAATGGACAAACAATTTTAGCCATTAACCACGTTTACACAGTGCTTAGCACTACGCACCTCTCCCAAATATAAAAATATTAATTTTAATTTAAAAGACATTTTACATTGCATTCAACATTTGATATGTGTGCTAGGGACTTGAACATAGGACCTATGGAGCTTTAGACTGTCACTCTACCCATTTAGCTACTTGGATACTATATAAAGTAGTATACCTTTACATAAACTACTAAGCAATTGCGGCATGCCATGCAAATGGGCTTAAATGGATGTAAACGTAAGCAGACATACATAATTAATTATGTCCGGTTTCTTTATTTAGATGTCTGGCAGGTGTCAACTGTCTATGTGTAAGTGCAGATTGGCATTGCAGCACTCAGTTCCGTGCAAACGGACAATTAAAAAAAACAGATATGATGATTAATTACATCCGATTTTATATTTAAATGTCTGGCAGGTGTCAGCTGTTTATGTGTAAGCGCAGCTTGGCATTGCTCCACTCCATGCCGTGCAAACGGACATTAAAAAATAAAATTGAAAAATAAATAAAAAAAAAAACATAACCGTTTCTAAATTTAAAACACAAACTATTAATACAAAGCACATTTCAACAGTAGCACGGAACATTACAAGAAGCCTCACCATGTACACAGATTCTCTACACTCTACATGGATTCAATATCCCCTGCTATTATGCTTTCCCTCAACAGTGCACCATGATTAATATGCATGGTGCACTGTGTACATGGGAACATTTTGTGTAGGCTCTACACAGAGCCTACATAGGTTTTACTAAAGCCTGGGGTATATCCCTTTATCCATGATTGTGCATTCTTCAAGTTGGTGTATATAAGTAGCAGGGGTGTTCGGAACACCATCCTCAATATGGGATATAATACAACTTGCACCCTGAGAAAACTATTTTACAGGAGATTTTTTATATCTCAGTAAACTGCGCAGAGGTCAGGGAGTTGATCTGTGTGACATACCAACTTTCAGCAAGATTAGGGAGATTCAACAGTTGAAACTCAGTTTACTAGGTCAGAATGAGTTGCTTTTGGGATGGTGCATTAGATCCATATTTTCTACTACTTCTGTATATAACTGTATATATCTAACTGTAATACTTTTTGAAGAAAATTAAAGATGAGCTTGTTCTGATTTTAAGGAGTAGCTTATTCTGTCATTTTGGAAATCATTGTACAATCTGTATTTTTTTTCAGTTAGTGGGATTGTTTGTATGGTTCCCTGATCTACAGTTGATTCCACCTGAGGATGCATTCCAGGGATAGACATTCAAGGACTGGCACAGACATTACTTTAGATGCCAAGCACAGGTAGCCTCTAAATACCCTGTAAAAACAAAATGTCATGACAACTCCTGAAGCTTTTTAAGTAGTTGATAGTCTCTAACCTTTTGAATTTCCTGTTAAGGAATCATTGTACCTTTCAAGTAGTTTCAAGTTCTTATCTGAAGGCTGAAGAATGCAGCCGAGCATTAAGTAACAGGTTGAATACGTGAGGCTAAAAGTGCTACAAAAACTGATCTTCCTGAAGCAACTAGATATACTGAGAATTAAATGCCTAGAAAATATGTGTTTCAGACTTTGGTGGAGGTAAGCACCATTCAAATTTAAATTGTTTCTCATTATCTCTAGATTATTAATTATTGCCTCCTTTTTATAATTTCACCATGTATTTTGTAACAGAATTTATATCATTTTGCCATGCCTGGCGATGTTATAATTGCTGCCATTAAATGTGAAGTCATTACTACTGTATGTTTTTTTTTCAGACTTTCTTGGAAAACTTCAAAATGTTTTATTGAAGTGGTTGTGTTGTTCAGTTTACATTCATTTAACATGTCCAAATATCGAGAGCCCATTTGCCACTATTATATCTTAGAAGAATAGTCTAAAAAATGGGGCCACGGTGGGACATCACTGGTAGCTCTTTTCAGGATGGACAGGTAACCCCCTCACCCTGAATTGCAATGTATTGTTGCACAGCTTGTGATATAATATCCTTGGTAATGTCGTGGATTGTATGTCACAGTCGCTAAAATTGGTTGACACTTTGAACGTCTTCATAGGTTCCAACTGCAACTCTCCTCGCACCTGTCCAGGTCTTTTTTTCTGCTTCTTCATCATGGTCCTTTGGGACTTTCCTCAGTAAAGTAACAGTTCTTTTCTTGTTTTTCCATAAACATTCAATATCTACCTACCTCCCTACCATTTCTGTTGCCTGCAATCAGGTAACCAAGTTATTCTTTCTTCTTTCCTGTTTTGTCTAACATGGTTTCATGGTGTTAACCTTTTTATGTTGTCACACTGGCATACAAACCTTGGCCGGGCTACTCTTTCTGGCCCTAAGACACCTCAACCCCTCTTTAAGAAGTGTGAATTTGGGCACCAGATTACCCCCAGTGATGGCCATCATTTGCACTGTATTATTTGCCTGAGAGAAATAATTCCAGTATCTGCCTCTTTTGTAAGGGTAACCCATTGTCATTGAAAAGATAAACTTTATCTCTGTTTAATGAAACAAGCTCTTACTGCTGTCTCACAGTTTCTGAAGCCCAGCTATGCTAATACTGCTTCTGCTCCTCCCTACACTCATTGTTGCCAAAAGGCTTCTGATGAGAGCATTAACACAGTTGTGTGTTCATTTGATCATCAGTTTCCTTTGCCATTAATAACAACCAGTAGGCTAGATTCACCACAACATCCTACAGCTGTAGTGTCGCCAATTCTGTCTTCACCAGTGCTGGCTCTGTTGCACACAAAAGACATATAACAATGCTTTTGACACCCAAGGGAGTAATTTCCTTGAAGATCCTTCTCTCTAGTTTCTTCAGCCTCTGCTGAAATATACAGGAGACCTCCCCTGGGCTTCCTCCTCCATAGGTACTAGTATACCTGGAACATGTTGGTAGCCATATCATCTGGTGACAGGAAATACTATCACTGGGATTTAGTATCCTTTTCTAGGGAGTTCCTCTGGTTGCCAGCTGTCAGCTACTTTTTCATCTGCATTGACAATGTCACAGCCATACGAAACTGCTAGTGTGAAGACTGTCTTCGTCCATCTAGCAGTTACCAATGCTGTATTTGTGCCCTGTTGAGCTGATGTCACAGCAGCCATGATATTCAGCATTGCAGACACAGAAAATTACTGGCACCTATTTTCTGCCCCTTGGCTTACTCCCAGGGCCTGTTCATGATGGTGAAAACATTAGTGCTTCTGACATTTATGCTGTATAAATTTCTCCCAGCAGTGGTTATGACCATACCAACACTGGTTGCTAATATTCGGATATTTGATAGTCTAGGTCCGGGCTGGCTCAGACTGTGTTGGGAAAAGGGACAGTGCAGCAGCAGGAGGTGTCAATAAAGTACTGCCTAATGCCCATCCAGCAGATGCTACTATTGCCAGTGTCCACGGACTTACAGCCACTTATGACTCCTGAGTAGCAATTGCCTTCACATATTGCAACAGAGGAACCTCCCCCTTCAAAGTGCCACACCTACCTTCTCAGGGTTCTTCAGCCAACAAATTCCCTGCCTCATAATCTGAATTGGAGCTTGGCTAAAAGGCCCCTAGTGGCCATGGTCAAGGCTATACACTTGGGACTCCCAAAAGTGCTCCTAACCACTGACCCAGATGATGTGAAGGCGAGGATCTCAGTTTGATCACACCTGGAGGACTGCATGCTTGAGGAGTTCTCCAGCTAATGCAGAAGAAAGGAAAGTGGTTCACAGACCCCATTTCATCATCAAAGAGATGGCATTACAGTCCCCAAACCTCTTGGGTATGTCAGTCATTGTGAACATTCTGTAAGATGCTACCAGGATGGGTTGTGTTAACTGCAATAAAGTGGCCCCTGTTCTCTGAAGGGCTGTTGGGAGTACTCCTTATGCACAGAACTGGCCAGTCTAGTCAGAGATTCTCATGCCAAACCCCATTACAGGTGCAGTATCTTTCATTTAGACTGTCTCACCTGTGAGCCCCACCACTCAGCCACTTGATTTTGAATTGATAGTGTTAGACTTGGGAAACTTGTCTTTGTCTTCTGTCCCTTCCAATGCAGATGCTTAATTAGCTGGTGTCCACAGCTTATTTCCAAAGAGACCTGATGAGTCAAGTAAAACACATGGCCAAGAGATTGTCAGGTTGAGGACCAGAAAGATTATGAATCTCTCTGTCATGTTCTCCACTATTATGAACTGCATTATCCACGTTATCTTCATTGTGGCTGAAGTTTTGGCCAAGGCCACGGACAGTGGCATTGTGATGCACTGGCTTACCTGGCTAAGATTTATAGACTTTGAGGACAGTACTAAAGCAAACTTCATGGACTCCTCATTTCAAGTCTTCTCCTGTCAGCAGGCACCTAAAAATGCATAGGAGCAAGGCAAGACCCTCACATCTGTAGGATTGAAGTTTTAGCCTCCTCAAAGAGCATATACAAGAACATTGAGTAATTATTGTCAGATGTGGTTGCAGAGTTGTTAATTGGGGGGACAGAAAGAGAGACCCTTTTAATAACAGTGATCAGTGACCCTGAAGCCTTCCTCAAATTCTGTCTTCTGGAGATGTGTGAGAAGGTTAGTCCTTCACTTGCCCAGGTGGTTTGGATTCACAAAGGAAGTGAATGAAGGATAATGTCAAGTTGTCATTCTCGCCTTCATTCTTGCTGGATGGGTTCGGAGCCAATCCTCGGCTCCGACTCGGCCTATACTATAGCTCGAGAGCTATTTTTACTGGCTCGAGGCAGCCCTATATCCCACAATACCATGCGCTAACTCCCCAGATCTCGTTTACCGCTTCGCTGCGAGGTTGCGTTTATACCGGCTCAGGTCAGTAAAGAACTCTTTTGTGGAAATTCTTAGTTTATCACCTAGTTTTTTTTCTATCCTTACCTTTCTACTGTAGTTTCACACTAAATCCCTTAGAAAAAGTTGTTAGTAAGCCCTTTCCCACCCCTTTTCTTAGTCAAACTTTTCGGGCCTGTAGGCCTTAGTTTTTCTATAGATTCTTTAGTGTGTGTGGTTGTGTTTGTTAGTCAGCCTCTTTCTTTAAAGGGTTGAGTGAGAGTGTGAGTGCTGACTACTAGTTGTTAGTGTCCTATCATTATGTCTAAGGACACAAAGGTTTCAGGGTTCAAGAACTGTGACTCGTGCTGTCAGAAAATGTCTCTGACAGACGGTCACACTTCTTGTGTTTATTGTTTAGGACCCTTGCACCTGCAGGACTCTTGTTCCATTTGCCACGGTTTTAGCCCAAGAGTCCTGCAGGAGCGCCGCAATAAATTCATCTTGAGGGGCTTATTAAAGCCTGAAGATTCCCCAGCTAAGTCCGGCTCGGGGAAGCCTTCCAAGCCTGCCAAACCCTCGGCTCCAGCTTCTGAGTCGATGGATGGCGGAACCGATACTGCTTCGACATCGGCTCGAGTCGGAGCCGATGCGAGCAAGACTCCTTCCGCTCCGAAACCCTTATTAGAGCCGACAACAGCGCGCAAGCACTCTAGGTCACCCTCCATAGAATCTGTTCATTTGACTCCAGGATCGTCCTTACTATCGGAGCGGAGCCATCGGACTCATTCCTCCAGGTCTTCCAGGCTTTCCGACCATGACCTTCAGAGGGTGGTTAGCAGACTCCTCAAGTCTCAGGCACTGGCCCAAATGCTCCAAAGCCCATCTCACCAGACTGTGGCTCCTTCGGTACCAATTTTGATTCCTTCTCCGACTCTTCAACTGAGTTCGGAGCCGGAGTTTGTCAGAACCGGGACCTTGCCCACGTCGGAGCCGATACTGCCAACTTCGGCCCCAGCGTCATCGGCTCCGATCTCTTCATTGGCGCCGTCCATGGAGGGATCCAGGCGCCGAGACTCCCTAGTCAGCTCCGAGGGGGCGAGTGGCATTGGACCCTTGTCCGACCCTGTTCTCCCCCTCGGAGCGTCGGCGCTGGTTAGTTCGGCCCCGACATCAGCCTCGGAGCATTCTCTGTCGGTGCCGGGAGCAGTCCTGGTATCCTCGGAACCAGGACTTTCTTCTGTGCATCATAGGGGAGCCTTTGAGGTGATGAGGGTGGTCTGCTCCAAGGTTGGTTCCTTCAGCTCCTCCCTCTACAGTGCCTGTTACAGTCTCTAGCCATCCTCTTGCAACCGATACCAGAGATCCAAAGCTTCAGGTACCCACTTTGGGTGTCTCTTCTTCGTCCAAGGCCTCCCCTGATGCTTCAGGGGAACCCCCTAGGAAAAGAAAGTGCAAGAGGAAGCACATAGACTTCCCTGAGTCTATCACTTCTGACACTGACTTGGATGAGTCGGAGGGTTCCCCAAGATCCCCCTCTGAGGATGTCTCATTTTCAGACATCCTAGAAATCCTGAGACAGAGGGGAAATTGGTCCACACTCAAACCTTCCGAGGACGAGTCTGTTTACCTTGACGCTTTTGGATCTCGCTCTTCCACCTCCTGGGTGTCCCCTCCTTTCGACCCACTGATGGACATAGTGGCCAGAAAGGCATGGGCGGCTCCTGACTCGGTGGAACCTACCCCTAGGAGGCCTTCTAAATTTATTTCTGCTCCGATAGACAAACCATTTCTGACCAAAGGTGTCTCGGTAGATGCTATGGTGGTAGCAGCTGCCACTAAGAAGGAATTAGCTGATACTTCTGTACCTGTTCTTCCTCCTAATAAAGAGTCCAGGACTATGGACAGGTACGGTAAGTGGACATTTGCTTCAGCGACCTTTGTCATGCGGTTGCTGAACTATTTGTCATTTCACCCGCCTTCAGAGAGATTTGCTCAAAGAACTGGGTGAAACCATACAGGATCCTTCTGCTGCGGGGTATCAGGAAAAGATTAACTCCCAGCTGGCTATCCTGAATTCCATTGCCAACTCCTCCATGCGGCTTATCTCTTATGCAGCCAATGGAGCGAGTAGAGCCGCAGGCACAGGTGTTGCGTTGAGATGTCACGCCTGGATGCGATTCTGTAATTTTGCTGATCCCTTCAAGGCGTCCTTCACCAACACCCCCTTTGATGGTTCAGAGTTGTTTGGAACTCAGGTGAAGAATACCCTCACCAGGTGCGAGCAAGATGGTAAGACTCTCTCTGCCGTGGGAGTCCACTTTTCCACACCATCTAGACCATACCTTAAAGGTCAGAAGGGTGGAAAGATGTGGTTCCGCAAACCACAGGGAGTCAAGCCTGCTGCACGTGGTGAACTTCCCCCCAGAGGCAGAGGGGGGAACAATAATAGATGCCGCCCCAGGGGCAGAGGGGGTCTACAGAACCAGGGTTCCAGGGAATCCTTCCCTGAACCAACCATTTCAGCATCCCTGAGAAGCTGCCTAATTGTCCACCTTCGGAGGCAGTCGGGGGAAGATTATCTCTGTACCCAGAAGCCTGGAAATCCCTCTCTCAAGACAAATGGGTACAGTCGATCATATCTGAGGGTTACAAAATCCCCTTCTTTTCCCCTCTGATCCAACCGCCAAGACCCCTACCAGATGTACCACCCAGACAAAGGGGTCAGGCACAGCTAGAGGTAAAAAAGCTGTTAGAAAAAAGAGTCATCCAGACAGTCCCAGCAGACTAGCTAGAATCCGGAATCTACTCCAGGTTATTTTTGGTACCAAAAAAAACAGGAGACTGGAGACCCATTTTGGACCTCAGCAGACTGAACAAGTCTGTGCAGAAGACAAAATTTCGGATGGTAACGCTGCAGTCCATTCTGCCCTTCTTGGGCAGAGACAACTGGATGTGCTCATTAGACATTCAGGATGCATACTATCATGTAAAGATACACAGGCGCTCCAGGAGGTTTCTCCGCTTCCAGCTGGGAGCCAGTCATTACCAATTCAGAGCCCTGCCTTTCGGTCTCACCACAGCCCCCCGGGTGTTCACCAAATGTTTGGCAGTGGTCATGGCTCACCCGAGACAAAAAGGATTCCAGGTGTTTCCATACTTAGACGACTGGCTCATTACCGCTACCACTAAGCAGCATCTTATCATAGCCAGGGATTACACCATTCGCATTTGCAACAAACTAGGTATTTCCATAAATTTCGCAAAATCCTCCTTGTCGCCTTGTCAATGTATAAACTTCATAGGCGCCGTGTTAAACACCATAGAAATGTCTGCAACATTACCACCTCAGAGAGTGACAGACATACGGCGGAATGTTCAGTTACTGTTTCAGTCCAACAGAATTCAAGTCAAGTTAGTACTGAAAACATTAGGCCTCATGGCAGCGGTGATTCTCCTTCTCCCCTTAGCCCGCTTCCACATGAGAATTCTCCAGTGGATGCTTTTTTCTCAGTGGTCCTATCAACAGCTCCCAATGACTCACAACATTTTGATAACCCCAACTTGCAAAAAACACCTCTCCTGGTGGATGGTCTCCCCTCAACTTCTTCAGGGCAGACCCTTTGTTCTTCCCCCTGCAGTTGCCACTGTGACAACGGATGCCTCCCTGATTGGGTGAGGGGGGGGGCACTATCAGGGCAGGACTGTCCAGGGCACATGGCAACAATTAGAATGTCACCTGCACATAAATGTCCTGGAGATGAGAGCAGTGCTTTTATCGTTGCAAGCCCTTCAGGACTCTCTTCCCATGGGGACTATAGCAGTTCAAACGGACAATATGTCTGTAGTGTGGTACATAAACAAGCAGGGCGGAACAAAGTCCTACCCCCTATGTCGAGAAGCACTCAGACTTTGGCAGTGGGCGATCTCCTCTCAATGGTTTCTGATAGCAACGCACATCCCCGGGAGGTCCAACGTCTTAGTGGACAGACTGAGCAGAACAATTCTCATGCCTCACGAGTGGTCTCTAAATCAAGCGGTAGCAGAGAGAATTTTCCAGAAGTGGGGCCAGCCTTGCTGCGACCTTTTCACAGCACCTCAAAACAGCAAGTGCCTCGACTTCTTCACACTCTTCCCTCTACCAGGCCATCCCCCCCAGAGACGCTCTTGTCCACATTTGGCCTCGGGGTCTTCTATACACTTTTCCCCCTTTTACGTTGATTCCGCAGTTAATTCAGAAAGCAACCGCATTGAGATCCAAAATGATCCTCATTGCTCCGTACTGGCCTCGACAACTATGGTTTTCGTTCCTGCACCGTTATCTACTGGAACAGCCCTGGCATCTGGAACCATTTCCAGACCTTTTGACCCATCTGACGGGCAAGCTGCACCAGTCTCTTCAGTCCCTCAACCTCACAGCTTGGTCGCTCCACTTCCAACTATAGCCAGGCTTCCCTTTATTTCTCTTCCTGTCCGTGATATCATTCTTGCCTCCCATAAGTCCAATACTAGGAAGACTTATGCGAGTAAATGGAAGTGTTTTTCGTTCTGGGCAGAAGCTAGGTCCTTAGATCCTTTTAATGCACCAATTCATAAAGTTCTAGATTTTCTGGCGGAGCTTTTTCATTCAGGGTCGTCGTTGGCCACTATCAGAGTACAACTAGCGGCCATTGCCAATTTTCATGTAGGGCTCTCAGAAACCAATATTATGTCCCATAAACTCTGTAAAGCTTTCCTCAAGGGCATCTTCTTGCTCACACCTCCCATTAAGGATCCTCCTCCACAATGGGATCTAAATTTAGTGTTAACTTAATTAATTCTCCCTCCCTTTGAGCCTGCAGCTTCTTGTTCCCTCAAGCTTCTCTCTTGGAAAACTCTGTTTTTGGTGGCTATAACATCTGCCAGAAGGGTGTCGTAACTTCAGGCCTTGTCTGTCCGTCTCCCTTATTTGGTTTTTCATAAAGACGGTAGCTCTCAGAACGAATCCTTCCTTTCTACCAAAAGTTTCTTCTGAATCAAATCTCAACCACACTATTGACTTGCCTGTTTTCTTCCCCAATTATTCAAACAGGGCTGAACAGAAACTACATTCCTTGGATGTTCATCAACTGCGGTATTATCTAGACAGGACAAAACAATTCAGAAAGTCAGAACAGCTCTTCCTCTCTTATGCTGAAGGAAAGAAAGGACTTCCAGTATCAAAGGTAACTCTTTCCAGATGGTTAGCATCCATCATTACCTTTGTCTATGAGTTGAGACACAAACCACTTCCTTCCTAAGGCTCATTCAACCAGGGCACTATCAACCTCAACAGCCTTTCAAGCAAGATTGCCATTAGATGCCATTTGTGCAGCAGCTACATGGGCTTCTCAACATACTTTTATTACCCATTACAAACTTGATATAGCTTCCAGAAATAGAGCTGACTTTGGTTCCACCATACTCAGGAGTCTGTTCCGTTGAGCCTCTCAGGACCAAGGTGCTAGGGACGCTGTCCCATCCAGCAAGAATGAAGGCGAGAATGACAAATTAACATTAAGAAGTTATGCACCTACCATAACATTCCATGTTAGTTGTCTTCTTCTCGCCTTCTTTCTTGCGTCCCTCCCTCCTGCCCCCTAGCCTGGACAGACTTGAAGGATCTCGGAGTCCTTCTCTTTCATGATACATAGTTATTCAGGGTTACCCGTATCATGAGTATTACCAGCAGGGAGACCGTATTTTCATATAATGGCTTATTTTTTGGTAACAATATAACTATACTATGTGTTAGCTGTCAATGAGATCTGGGGCATTAGCGCATGGTATTGTGGGATATAGGGCTGCCTCGAGCCAGTAAAAATAGCTCTCGAGCTATAGTATAGGCCAAGTCGGAGCCGAGGATCGGCTCCGAACCCATCCAGCAAGAAAGAAGGTGAGAAGAAGACAACTAACATGGAACATTATGGTAGGTACATAACTTCTTATTATATCCAAAGGCTGCTAAGTTCTTATTGATTTTTCCATCCAGACAGTATACCTTGTGAGGCATTTCATCCCATTGGAACATACAAATATGGCAGGAAATACCTGTTCTCTTTAATAAAAGAATCATTCAGAAGGTCACACAATGGCAGGAAGTAATTATTCTCCGTCAGAAAAGAATCACCCAAGAGATATCACCAGATGAGAGAGGCCAAGGCTGTTCCTCATGATGCTTTTTGATGCTACAAAAGACACAGAACCTGAGGACCATTTTAGATATGAGTACCTGAAACAACTTTGTGTGAAAGAAGACATCCTGCATAGTCACAGTGCAAGCTGTTTTCCATATCTGTCAAAATGAGGTTCAATACATTGCATAGATCTTGAAGACACCTGTCTCAACTGAATTTTGGTTAGGAGCATTGTCAGTTCAGATGCTTGTCCTTTGCTCTCACCAGATACCCTAGACTGGTTATCAAATGCATGGCAGTAGTACAGACTCAGTAGTGGCCATGGAGAACTAAAGTGTTGCTATATCTGAACACCTGCCTCCTACCTTCACCATTATAAAAGCTGTTGATTCAGGGAACAGAGTCTCTGACTAGACTTTTTCCATGTGCTGGCCATTACCAGAAACACAACCAAGTTGCAGTTGACACCTAAATGACAAATCATCTTTTTGGACTTCATATTGGACACCATGTAATGCAAAACATTCTTCAACCCAAACAAAATCCAGACCATACAAGCTTTAATTCAGAAGACTAAGCCAAGAGGCACACTGCCCATTGCATGCTGACTCAGATTTCTAGGTTATGTAACAGCAGACATTTTCATGGTACCACATACTCATGACACCTTTGCACTAGTCCCTCCACTTGTAGTGACATCAGCACAAACAACTGCTTTTACGCAGAATCACCTTGTTGTGCCAGTGTATGCAAAACCTTTGGAAATGGCTCCAAAACCCCTCACCTGGACAGCTTACCCATATAATTATTACAGATATATCTGCCATAGAGGTGAGAGGGTATTTTCAGCATGAGATAGCACAATGCTTCCATCACCATGGGAATCCTAGCTGCATATCATCATGCAGAAAGTGAGAGCAACCATTCTGGTACTCATACCATTAAAAGCGATGCTTTTCAGGGAATCACTGGTGGTACACACAGATTTAGTATACCAACAAACAAACAAACACAGGGAAATTAATTCCTTTTCCCTGTGTAGGGGGACTTTGGGACAAGACCTTAGAACACAACTTGTTCTTTATGGAAGTTCACATTGTGGTCAAATCCAACATACCAGCAGATCCCTCATCTTTCCCCTTTATTTATTTATTTCATTTCATTTGTTGACCTGGTAAGTCCAAGTGAGTGGAGAACTTCTTTTCAGTGGAAGCCCCAGGAGAAAAACTCTGTTGATGCAATATAAAATAAGATGCAATGTAAACTGACATAGGTAAATTAAGCATTACTGTCATTGTTGGCAGAGCATTATTAGAACATTATACATTGTGACATACTGAATTGGTTCATATTACAGAAAGGCATACTGAAAAAAGTATACGTTTACTCTGGTGTAATCACACTGATACAATCACCATATCATGTTGAAATGGAATGAAGTTACTGAAGAACATGATAGTAAGGAACATTTTTCAGAGGTAGAGCCACCTGCTAATAGACTTTTGTTTTCCTTGTTGAGAGCAAGGTGATAGAATGTCTCATCAATTCCTGGCCCCGACACCACAATAAGAAGCCCTGACACAGACTTGGCTGGAAGGTCCCTGTTAGACCTACCCACCTGTACATCATGTTCTCGGGACAGCAGAGGCCAGACTAAACCTAGTGGCTTCCTGTTGGCCAGCAGAGGGATAGTTTCCTATGTTGTTCCCTTTCAGTCTGTTGTAGGGTACTTTCCAGTTTATTCCATTCACAGGTTTTACTATACCACCATCCCAGATAAATCGTCTGCTATTAATGCTCTGAAATTGTCAGGTAGGCTTCTCTGTTTCTGAATATAGCCAGTAAACCACACTTTTCAGAGAATGCTAAGGAGGTCTTGTTAACTTCCTAACAATAGTGAACATGGCAAATGGAGAAGATCAAATGGAAGAGGCTTCTTTAATGGTTTTATAAAGAGGAGTAGATCCTCAGAAAGCCTGGATGTACCATGTTCTGAGGTTTTTATCCAGGATTCAGATACTTCTCCTTAAAAGGTCATCTAGCATCCATCTCAGACATTCATCAGAATGTGCACCTTCCATTCCTAACTCCTCTAAAGAAAGTAAAGTCTTCCTGATGGGCACATTCTTCTGGAGATCACCAGTCAGATAACCAGTACCTTCCTGCGATCAGTACTTTGTCTTATTAAAAAAAAAATGACCCAACCTCCTTTTCAGCATACTTCATCCATAAAGCTTTTAAGTTTCTCTCATATAAAATCCTCTTAGTAATAGCTATAATCTCATTTAAGAGTATGTTGGTATTACACATGCCATCAGTCAAGCCATCGTATTTGGTATTTCATAATGACATGGTCTTGGTACATACCAACCATCCTTTGTGCCAGACGTAGTCATTGTTTCTAACCTGAAACAAATTGTTTCTTTTGTTTTTTTTTCCTCTTGTATTATCAGAAAGAAAGGGAATAACCTGTGCATTGCATTGATGTGCATAGGATATTTATGTTTTATGTCAGCAAGACCAAGAGTTTAGATGTTCAGGCCAGCATTTTATATCTTTTAACCCACAAGTAAAGAACATGGAAATTTCTAAAATCATTCTCTCTTGATGGATTTAGGATTTGCATCACTCATTATTGTTTAGTGGGATGACTGCTCTCCACTCCAGACTCATTCTTCCAGTGTAGCATTGTCTTCAGCAGTGTTCAAGTACATGTCTGTAGATGATATTCATGCAGCAGCACCACAGGCATCCTTGAATGCTTTGCCGAGCATTACAAGCTAGGTATTGCCTCTCAGGTATGTTCTTCCTTTGGGTCAGTGTTATCAAGATGGGCTTATCCTAAGGAATAAGTCAACAAAAGAGCTGGTTACTGAATCCCCATGATGTTGCACAGAATATCCCTCTCTTACCAGATGTGTAAGTTGTGTTTTACCATAATGACAGAGCTTTTAGAAGTGGGACATACTCAGTAACAAACCCCTTCTGTTTAGTTCCCCTTCCTAAGGTCTTGGAGGAAGCCTATATTCTCCTCTTTCTGTACGTTTATAAGTAGTTATGAGGCATACGTCCAGGACACCTTTGAAGAACCTGTTACAGTTTTCCAAATGCCACAGAACACTGCCTAGTTAAGTGACTTACTCAGAGTCACACAGTAGTTAAATGGAGAATGAGGAAATCAAAGCTGAGACTACAGGAAGCAGGTTGTTAACAACAATTAGCCTTAATCCTTTGTGCTATTGGAATGACATTCCATCCCCAACTCATTCTGACAGGGTTGGAACTGACTTGAAACTTGTGGTACCCTGGAACTATGTTGCTGCCATGGAGAGGGTCACTTTTTTTAAACCTGTTTTCCCCAAAATAGTATGAGTTTGTAACATCCTGAGGGGAATATAAAATGGGAAAACAGTATCCATTTGCTCCATGCACCTGACATTGGTAAGTCACCCTGCCCACCCTACAGACAGCAAGTCCGCACCTGTCTCCTCACCCTCTATTAGCAAGCTTCAATTGCTGTTTGTGCCCATGCACATGCCCCCCCCCCCCCCAGGATATATACACTTTCTCCTTGCCAGTACCTCAGATACCGGAGCTCCTAATTGAACACAGGTCACCTGGGTCATAGTAAGGGCTTTAACCCTTTTATAGCACAGCACTGGCTTTCCTATAAAGATCTGCCACCTGAAAAGCCATTCCTTGTTATTTTATCTCTTTATCTAATGAGTTACAGGACTTCATAACTGTGTTGCTACCTCACAACTGGAGGTCTGAGAGCAGAGCTACATTATGGGAGGTGATGATGGAGAATGCGCAGAGAAAGTTCTATGTGCCAGGCTTTCCTAGACCCTTTGGTACATAATCCATGATGTTATCAATGATGATCCACTTCTTATAAACCTCTTGTTATGGTAAAATGTAACACTTTTTAACTGAATTGTGTATGGATTAACATTTAATGAATTAAGCAATTATTACCTTACGCAGATTAAAAGTTGAATACATTAGTAAGGTCAAAGTAAGCAGCGTGTCCTATCAACCTTTTGTCAGGTGCTGCTGGTAGCTCTTCGGAGACTTCATTAAAGCTCAAAAAGCAAAATCTCCCTTTAACAGAACAATTATTTTCTGAATCCAACAGATGTAGGAGCCCTTTGCCATTTTTAATAAATTCTGTTATGGATGTCTACATGCTTGCTTCAAGAATCTCCCTGTAGACATTTACTGTGGCTAGTCCTTCACCAAACATTATCATCTGGATACACACATTCATCGGGCATTATTGTCTTGACCATATCTCAGGGAGTTGTACAATATTTGAAGAGTCATTATTCCAGGACTCTGATCTGAGATCAGCACTTGTGCTATGCTTTGATTTGTTCTACCCTGATGATATCACTTAGGTTTAGGCTATCTAGGGTCTGTCAAGGAAAGTCCTCAACTTTAGGCAGAGTAGATACATTCTTACCATATCAGCTTATCTATAAGTGATGTCTGCTTGATGGATCAAGAATGCTGTGTTTCTATACCCCTGTGTATGTGTGATCTTATACCAGTGCTTTCTGTTAGAATTCCGTGTAAGTTAGGCATAAAACATATTATAAATGACTTGCTTAATAATGCAGTGTCAGGTCTATGTTGTTATTTCTTGCTTTGTAGAAAGGTGTTCAGTGGTGTCATGTGACAGATGGTTGAACTTTGGGGATGTGCACACTTAACCTAAATGGTGCATTCCATTATTCTATCTTGAACATGGAATGTTACTGAAAAAGGGATAAATGACTGATAGTTCGATAAAAAAGTACTCTGTATAGGACCCATGAGGAGAGGTCCTCCACTTGATTATCTGATATGCTAAGAATGTAACTGTTATATTCAAAATGGGTGCTGTTCATGAGTGTCTTTAACATGGATTTGCAAAACAGAATTTTGAAGTCTACCAGTTTGATATCACTTGCTTGAAGATCTAGGAGTTCAGATATTTCAAGTTTAAATTGATAGTTTTGAAAATGATTACAAATACAAAATGCTATTTCACAAATATAGAATACTAGCCATAACTGTAGCTGTAGGAGAAGCACAACCCCAGTACTATCGCCCACCAAGACCTAGCCTTAAAGTCACTTACCTGTGTATCTTATATTACAGTTTTTCAGCCATGTGTAGGAATTCAGATATGTATATTTTCAAACATATTCACATTTGTAACAATGAAATTCAAACTAAAGGGCTACCTAAAATGTCCTTTGAACTAATGTTATTCTTATTCGCTGCATACAGCCGGTTCATAGTACAGTTTGGGGATGTAGTCTGTTTTTTAATTAGAATTTGTATGAAGTTTAATAAATATGGAAATCAGATTTAAAGTGTCTGTTGCCACTTATCTTTTCAATCATTTTATATTCATGTATTCACAGGAAAAGAATCACTATGCTTGCATACCGTAACTTGCATTATGTTCATGAAAATAAGTGCCACCTATTTTGCTGTTATGCAAGCTGATAAGAATACATGCTTGCATATATTTCTTAGTTTTCATTTTAGCTATAAGCAGTATTTAATGCATAATTTTGGTTTCATTTGTATTTCATTTTGTTAGTGCTACTTTTCCTGGAGTAATCATATACTTTGCTTAAGCCCAACAGCTCAAAGTTGACAAAAAATAAATGCAAGGAAAGGGCAACATAGGATTCAGCTGGATTTACTGGAATCTGCTGCTCAAAAAGTGCCATTTCTAAGCAGTCTTATGAAAAATATAATAATGCTGCTTTTGATGAAATTTTGAGGAAATGAAAATACAAAGGTCAGGTATCCCACAATTCTGTAGCAGCATATATTACCATGAGTATGCCTAGAAAAAAGAAGAAATGCATTGCTAAAAACACTAATTTTAGAAGGATATTTTTTATCCATTAAAATCAGATTCAGTTCTGTATTTATGTTAGATCTGGGTAATAATGTATTGTATTGTATTTCAGCAGTAATAAAGGAAACTGTAAAGAGTAATGTAGAAAATCAAGAGGATTGCAGATGAGTGAAGAAGGGACCAAGATATATATATATATATATATATATATATATATATATATATATATTTTTTTTTTTTTTTTAACCAAGAAATGAGATGGGAAACTTGCCTGACAGAAGATGTCTCCTACTGTGTTTATCAGTAGAACGACTTACTGGTGTTGCTGAGCAGTTCGTCTTGCTTTTTAACATGAAGGGTTAATGACATAACTCACTGGATGACTAACTACACAACAGAATAATAGACGTTCCTAATTGCAAACTCGTCATGTGTTTGTTTTTTTTTTAATGTTGTAAGAATAATTTGTAGCACTAACATATGCATTCAGAGGGTAGATTGAATTTAGGTATGTAGCAAGTAATAAGTATGTGAAGTGATGTGTTTTAAAACTCAAAATATTTTTGTGGCAATAAAATGAACTACACATGTAACTGAAAAATTAGTTGAATTGTTTTCTTTATTTCACCAGTAGTATTTCCGTGTGAAACTCCATAGATATACAGTATAGCAGAATTTTACTTTGTTTTTTGCATAAAATGTAGCTGAGAGTAGCAAAGTTGACAAAACTAAGAATGTTCTATAACTTAAGTAAACAGAGTAGACCTGTGTGTTTTTGCTTGTATTTCACTCTAGAGTTTTTTTGTTCTGTTCTGTTTTTCAAAAGACTTTTTATTTCATAATAGCAGTTGTGAAGTAGATTCTGAAGACTTCATCCTTGCTAGCTTATACATATATATATATATATATATATATATATATATATAGTGTGTGTGTGTGTGTGTGTAAAATATATGTAATATGTACACACACACACACATATATATATATATATATATATATATATATATATATATACATATATATATAAAACTAAAAGGAAAAACACTGTAGTTGCCTGGTTGAACGAGCTTTGCCTTAGGGATTGTCCTCGAAAGGACTCAGTGACTGAAAAAGTCCTGAAAAGGACTGTAGTCTGGAGGAATAAGTCCTAAAAAGGACTGTTGCAGGATTCCTAAAAAGGACCATTGTGATGGTTTTGACTGTGGAGCCCTAAAAAGGGCTGGTGTAGTCCTCAGAAGGACTGTTGGTGTTGTCCCAGATGGTGATGGAGTTAGTTCCTAGGAAGGACTATTGGCTTCTGGATCCCTCAAAGGGCTGGTGTAGTCCTGAAAAGAACTGTTTAGACATTGTGCATGGCCCTGTGTAAGTGCTAATGAAAGTCACGGAGCCCTAAAATGGGGTTGGTGTAGTTAAGAAAAGGACTGTTTTTTTACGTTGTCCCTTTTTGAAGAGTCCTAATAAGGACTTTTGTGCCTATCCAAGTCCCTAGCTTTACAGTCCTGAAAAGGACTTTTGACGGTCACTCCCTTTAGTGTGCAAGGCTGAATGATTACAATCTCAGTGAGTCCTAAAAAGGACTGTTGTAGTCCTTTGAAGGTGAGGGATTTGAAATATCCTGAAAAGGACTATTTTATGGCGTTGTTCCTTTTCAAAGAGTCCTACTAAGGACTTTTGTGGTGATCTAAGTTCCTAGTTTTACAGTCCTGAAAAGGACTATTGGCAATCACTCCCTTTAGCGTGCAAGGCTGAGTGATTAGGATCTCAGTAACAGGTTGAAAACGAAAACCAACACAAATAGAACACATAAGACAAAAACTTAAAAAATACACATATCAAATGTGAGCTGGTTACAACGGTGCATAGAAGTTGCTGGAAATAAGACACTGAGTCCAATTTAGGTCCAAAAAGAAGTCCTTTATTGATTCCAGTCCTGCATGGTACAATAGCTTGATAGAAGACGCACTTCAAGTGCTGTTCAGAGTGATTCTAACAGTGTACTGCTGCTAGACTTATACACAAACTGGTGGGTTGGGTTACAGAAGACTAACCAATCAACTGTTAGGGGAAGCTTTGGGGGGCATGGAATTTATTTGGCTCACCCCTTAATGGTGATTGGATAGTCCGTTAACAGTGTTGACATCATACATCTGTGTAGCAGCTTTGGCTAACATTATTTTGTAAAGTTATGAAATCAGTCTCATAAAAGATAGTATTGTCTATAAAAATGTATGAGGTAAATGGGTTTTACATTCTTGAAATTGTGTCTTTTATAGTACATCAAACATAAAGGCAAATAACAAAAACATTAACATGTTAGTCTTAGACAAATTAACAAAAACTAACAAAAATTACAAATACAGTGCTTTCGAGTGAACTTCTTCAGGGAAGCATCTCTGGGGAAAGAAGTGGCGTGGGGACACCGACTTATTTGTTTTCTCTGTTTTCATGTTGGATTTTGGAGCATCCGTATGAATAAATCAATTAGCGAATTTAAATAACTAACCTTGGTGTGTGTCTGGGTGAGGTGAGCTATAACGCCATCAAAGAGGAAAACTGACAGTTGGGGGAGTGGGCCTGTCTGGAAAATACAGTTACCACGTAGGTGGGGTATGGAGAGAGCCACTGTGGCAGGAAGGTCACGCTGGCTGGTACACGTGGCTGGAAGGTGAAAGCCAAAAATGCAATACCAAATTACAAAAAATACCAGCCTAGGGCTTTGCATACAGGTAGGAATAAACCAGTGGGCCAAACTGTGCCTACTGGCATGTGGGAAAGTTATAACTGGCTATGGCTAGGTGACATTATTTTAAGACACATTTGAGAGAGAATTAGTTGGAAGTCCACAATAAAATGTTGATAAGCTGAGGAAAGAGTTTAGCTGTAAGGCTATCACTAGGGACCAGTGAGTCGGTTGGGTCTCCTGGCAGCTTTGGAGCGGCACTAAGAGGGTCTCAGTTATACCGGGAAAGACCGGAGATGGCCGAGCAGATTGGTTACGTGGTGCAGCAGGCTAAAAGCTTAATAGGGAACTGGTTTGAAAGAAGGAAATAAAACAAAACAAAATTAAAAGGTGCACAGTGTATGCTTAGACAGAGCTATGTATTAGCGAACAAGGGGAGAATGGGCCTGAATTCGCAAGGAAAGATAGAACGGAAAAAAATGTTAAAGTGCTGCGGGGC
Organism: Protopterus annectens; assembly: GCF_019279795.1. Lineage (NCBI taxonomy): Eukaryota > Metazoa > Chordata > Ceratodontiformes > Protopteridae > Protopterus > Protopterus annectens. The sequence goes on along the minus strand of NC_056735.1, from coordinate 1,873,680,658 downwards.
CATCCCTGGGATCCTCCCAGATTGCGAGGCCACGTGGTGAGAAATGGCGCTACATCTTGGGTGTCCTCAGAAAAAAAACTGAACAGACCGGACGGTGCCGATCCGCCATGCCACATGGCAAGGCAGAATCTAATAGATAAAAAAAAAAACTGAATGAGGAAACACAGTATATGGTGTAAAGGAAGGGGAATCAAACTGAAAATTCAAGGAAGGCAGTTAACTGAGCTTCAAAAAACATAATATACAGAAAACTTAACAGAAATGTCTGTCCAACCATAATCGGTTCTACGCAAAAGCTAAGGGATACTAACTTAAAGTACTACCCCCTTAGGCAAATCTGCCTGATCTCAAAACTCAAATTATGTAATGTAAATTTATTGAAACGTATGAATAACAATTCAATGGACCCAACGGTGCCCAATGGCGTGTGGGAAAGCCAGAAATGGCTACGGCTATGTGACAGTAATCAAGAACTTTGAAGAGAGGACTAGTTAGAAGTCCACGAAAAATTGTTAACCAGATGAACAAAATGTATAGCTGGGGGGGGGGGGGCTAACACTAGAGGCCAGTGTATCGGTGGGGTCTTGGTGGGTATTGAAGCAGCGCTAAGAGGGTCTCAATATGACCAGGAAAGACCAGGGATGACCGAGTGGTTCAGCCACGTGGCGCAGAGGAATAACAGCTTAATGGGGAACTGGCTAGAGAGAGAAGGAATTAAAATAAAGGTGCTCAGTGTGTGCCTAGATGGAGCTAAGTATTAGCGAACAAGAGGAGATAGGGCATGTAACGTAAGGTAAGAACACACTGAAAAAATGTTAAAAATGTGCCACGGGGCCTTCCTGAGATCCAGCTGGATTGCGAGGCCTCGTGGCATGATTGGAGCTCTGTCCTAGGTGTCCCCGGAAAGAACCCAGAAAAAAATGGAAGGTGCCAACCAGCCATGGTACATGGTGAGGTGGAATCTAATAGATAAGAAAAAGTGAATAAGGAATAAAATATAAGGTGTAAAAAAGGGAGGGGTGGATTTAAGTGTGAATCCATGGGAGGCAATAAAATGAGCTTAAAAAAATGGAGCAAAACAGAAATGTCTCTAAAACCATAATCGGTCCTGTGCACAAGCTAAGGGATACTATCTCAATTAAAATACAACCCCCTTAGGCAAGCCCAACCAATCTCAAAACTCAAATTATGTGATGTGAATTAATTGGAATGCACGAATCAAAATGTCAACTTATCTAAGATATTGCTTAAGGATACCAGGATATATCTGAACAAAGGAAATATAGAAAAAAACGTGACAATGGATCGAAATGAAAATAAAACTGAAAAAAAACGTGAAATAGAATTGAAAAGTTTGAAAAAAAAAAACATTTCTGTAGTCGGGGTGGTGGGGGTGGCTTCTTTAAGCAATATCTTTGATAAAGTTTAAATTTCTGAGTCCTCACAAGATTGTCATCATCTAGAAATGCCACTCTTTCACAGGCATTATCCATCTTTGAATGGACAGCTTATTAGAATATCTATACCTGTCCAGCAGCCTAACCCAAGAAATAAACTACTTGAAACCAGACATGATTTCACATTAGAAGTTTTATGATTATTCTATGGATATGTTATACAACAGAATTCAGAAGTTTAGCATGTTAAAGTTTAGATCAGATTTACCCCTAGTTTCAAGATGTGTAGGTCATTTAGGGTACCTGTCCAGTTTTTATGTTGTGGAGATATCTGCTCATGGTAAGATTTAGAACCTGGAGTCTTAGTTTGAAACATTTACATTATATAGCATCATTTATTTAAATAAGATGGCAGTTATTTCATTACTACAGCTTATTTCCTCATTGGTATATTCATGTTTTTATCGATTTTGCCTACACTTTAAATCAGTAAACACAGTCATACTTTATAGTTATGTTTAAATTTCTTGTTTTAATAATTTTTTTTTTACTGAGACAGTTGCATTTGTGTGAGATTCTTTGTTGAGATTTGTTTGCACTCTTTGGTGTTAGATTATGATAGTTTCCTTTATGTTGTTTCCTATAGTAGCTGTATAGATGCATATATTTTATATATGTATATATATATCTATATACACACACACACACACACATATATATACATGGGTCCTTCAGAGGTTCCAGCATAGGCCCTAGCTTGTTTGGATGTGTATTCTGAGCACTCTGGACATCTATAAACCTTTAGGCACATACCAGTAAACCGTGGAAATCATAACATTGGCTTTTAAAATCTTAGCAGAGAGCTCAAAAGATATTTTAGAATAGCAAGTTTTAGTTATTGGACCCTCATATACTTACTGATCAGGAATCTTTATATTTTTATTTCAATCATTTAATAATGCATACACCCTTGAACAGGTATCTTTATAAGCCAAATCAAAAGAAAGTCAGGAAAGCTAGGAGGACAATGTCAAAGCATAGTGCTTTGCCTAAAGCATAACAGTTGGAAGGTATGCTTAAGAGAAATAATTAAATGAGGTGTAAATGCAATATAGCCAGAATACACAACAGTACACAGAAAGGAACTTCAGTAGTGACATGATGAATTTAATGAGATGATTCATAAAACCAAACAAGATGAATTGACAGAAACACAAGCTTTTGCTAGATTGTACAAAAACATTATAATACTTTAACCTGAATTCAGAGAAATCTAGTATAAACAAGACTACATTGGATTTAACCATGCTTGTATTGCTCAGGCTCTGGATTGCACTGCATAAGTGGAAATTCCTTAAGATTCCAAGAGCAGGATAAGTTATTTCTTACACTTATTTCACTGAACTGCACTTCTGAAACGCTTATAATTGTGCTATACAGTTGATCTACTACATTTTGCACTGTTGTAAAGCTTTTTTATTGTTTCACTGCATTTATGTACTGCTTTATACTGTTTTAACATTACTTAACTGTAAACTGCTTTTTCATGCTGAGAGTTGTATTTTCTGTTTGTGAGTGTTCTATCCGAGCTTTTCTGTGCATTTTTGATAATTGTGTGTTTACAGTTAAAAGCATTCTCGAGTCTGCTCCTTGATCTGTTTAAAACTTTCATTTAGTGGCTACAGCTAGGAAGGAACTGTAATAGTGTGCATTACTATAATTGCATTTTTTATTTAATTACTAAACTGTAAACTGCTTTTTCATACTGATACTTGTATTTTCTCTTTGTGGGTGTTCTTTCTATGCTTTTAAAGTGAGGTTTGTGTGTTCTGCGCAGGTGGCATAATCTTGATAGAGGCCTGTTGTCTAGGGTGGAAGTTTTGTTTGAGTTTCCTCTGTTTCTGGCAGCCATTTTCTACTAATTGTCTTCATTATTATTGAGAGTAACAAGGGCTCCTGACCTTCTGTAGTACGAGTGATTGGGAAATAGCAGGGGCTGACTATTTATCTGATCTTCCAACTCTTCCATTCTTACTGCTATATAAACCCTGTGTCTTATAAAGGTTCTGCTTGTATTGCTCAGGCTCTGGACTGCATTGCATAAGTGGAAATTCCTTAAGATTCCAAGAGCAGGATAAGTTATTTCTTACATTTATTTCACTGAACTGCACTTCTGAAACACTTATAATTGTGCTACACAGTTGATCTACTACATTTTGTACTGTTATAAAGCTTTTTTTTATTGTTTCACTGCATTTATGTACTGTTTTAACATTACTTAACTGTAAACTGGTTTTTCATACTGAGAGTTGTATTTTCTGTTTGTGAGTGCTCTATTCGAGCTTTTCTGTGCATTTTTGATAATTGTCTGTTTACAGTTAAAAACATTCTCAAGTCTGCTCCTTGATCTGTTTAAAACTTTCATTTAGTGGCTACAGCTAGGAACTCTAATTTTTCCCACCCACACTCCCTAGTGTTGTGTGTTGTTATACTTGGTGGCTTTGCAGTTGCCCGCCCATACTGTATATTTGATCTGTGACACTCCTCCCAGTCTAGTGTCATTAGTTCACTCAATCTAATAGAGAACATTTGTGAAGGCCAACCCACTCAGATTCGTAACGTTGAATTCACTTCTGTTCCAACTTTCACCATTTCCACTTTACTGGAAAAAAAAATTCTAAGCTTGCTTCCCCCCTATCCTGTGGCAGGTCTTATCCAGGTATGGATTTGCTATGTCCAGGACTGTTTGTGAGTTCCTAAGCCCCCCCCCCACACTTAACTGGGGTTAAACGATTCCTGGCGCCATAGTCTGTTCTTCAAAATTTCCCTTGCAACTAGCCAACTTTTTAGTTTTAGCGCTCATCTGTTTCTTTGAGCTCGGCACTTGTTCAGAACTCATTTTAAGCATTAAATAAGTTACAAATTACTACAGCACTCACATTTCCTCACTTGTCTAGAGGAAAACAGTTTTTAGTACTTAATAAATAAGCACCTACTCAGCCATGTCTAAAGGTCAGCTCCTGGTGTTTTCTCCTATCTACCTGATGAATCTGGGCATCTTGGGACAATGCAGCAATTGCCTCATGTACACAGACAACCCTCTCCTCCTACCACCCAACACTACGACCTGTGAGAGATGCACTTATATAGCCAAACTGGATGCAAAGCTCTCTTCACCAAAGACTGGCCTAGACAGTCAAGAGGAGAGAGTAAACATTTGCACCACACCACACTCATCACATAGTCCCTCAAAACCTACACCACCAAAACACACACACAGAAGCACAAAACACACACCTACATTCGCGGAGGCTGTCAGTACAAATCTGCCCAAACAACAGAGACCTCCAAAGCAGAAATACAAGCAACCCCCCCCCCAACACACCCCAAATGACACATAGCTCACATACAGTATGCCACTCAGCTACAGCCCATAAGGCATAACGTACCCAACACTCTAGTCATAGGTGACTCTATAGTCAGGCACACTGATGTTCCACTCACCAGGATAAACAAGGAAAAAGTTACTGTCAACTGCCTGTCAGGTGCCAGGATCCACCACATAATGCACGCACTCAGTTCACTCCACAACACGTACAAATATGACTCTGTCATTGTCCATGTTGGTGTGAACGACCTGAGACGTACCTCCCTGGACTACATGAAAAGAGACATGGAGGAGCTCTCCGATCTGGTAGCCCAGGCCGGCATGACCTTAGCCCTGAGTAGCATCCTGCCATCACCCAGAATGCCACCACAGTACAAGGACAAAATGATTGACTTTAACAATTGTCTAAGCTTCTGGTGTCATTCTAAGGGAATCCAGTATCTGTCTGCCTGGGATGACATGATCGACAGACCACGCTGCTTTGCCAGAGATGGTCTGCACCTGTCGCCCTTGGGATTCCGGATACTGGCAAAGGCTCTTGCCACCCCTATAGTGCCTTTTTTAGGCAAGGTTCAAATGACAAATTCACAACCGTAACGGGTACAAGCAAGCAAAATCTGAGGGTAATGCTACTCAATGCTAGAAGTCTAAACCTTAAAATGCACTCACTCGAGGCACTCCTTAAAATGGAGAACATTGACATCTGTGCAGTGACAGAGACCTGGTTCAAAGCTCCTGCATTACCAGGCTGTAATTCATACCACACCTTTCAGCCACCAAACCCGGACCGAAAAACTAAAGGTGGAGGCGTGTCCATATTTATTAAGGATATCCACACCTCCAAGCTAGTTGCTCAGAATAATGCATCCAAGATTATCCAAGTTCAACTAACTCTGGGCAAAACCGCAATCCAGATTGTAGCTTGCTACATACCCCCCATCATGCCCCAGGATTCCCACTCCTCTTTTCTTGATGCACTGGAAAATATTAAGGTATAACCCAACACTCTAATAATGGGTGATTTCAACTACCCTATCATTAACTGGAAAAACTACTCATGTACTAACTCTTTTGCTCAACGTTTTCTGGAAATCAGCAATTCCAATGCCTTGGATCAACTTATCCACACCCCCACCAGGGGCAGCAATATCCTAGACCTGGTCATCACCAACATGGGTGATCGGTGTTCCATACCAGAGGTCAGCTCCTCGTTGGTCAGATCCAATCACAAGCTAATTACCCTAGACATCCACATCCCGCTCCCACCCCCTATTAGGAAAACAACCGTAAAAAATTTCTCCAAAGCCAACTTCACGCTTCTTAAGACAGAAGTGGCAAACTTCACGACACCCATGCAGATGGACAGTAGCGGTACGACTGCTGAATCCTACACAAATGCACTTTATAAGCACTTACATGAGTGCATGGATCGTGCTATCCCTAACAGAACCAAGAGGCTATCCTCCAAAAAAAGGAAGCCAATCTGGTGGTCTTCTGCCATAAACAAACTCTACAACAGAAGAAAGAAACCGTTGCAAAAAAGAGTAAAATCCCACAATTGGAGGAACTCCCTGGTCAGCCTCAGTAAGAAGCTGAGATCCCTCATAAAATCCTTCAAAGTTAGTTATGAAAACAAAATTGCCACTGATTCTAAAGACAACCACAAAGCATTCTATAGCTATGTCAAGAATCTCAATGGCAACACTCAGATCTGCTCTGAGTTACAGCACAATGACACTAAATATACAGAACCAACTGATATTGCCAACATCCTGGCAGATAGGTTCAGTGCTAACTTTACCCCCCTCTCACCCCCTAAAGGGCCCATCTTTAAACCAGAAGAATGCAAAGTTCCTGTAATCACGGCTGCACAGGTAAAAAACTCACTCTCCAAAGCCAAGAACACAGCATCCATGGGACCTGACAACATCCCAGGCTGCCTTCTACATAAACTACAGAATGAACTGGCACCCCACCTAAGTACCATTTTAATCATAGCCTCACCTCAGGCTTTTTGCCCATTGAATGGCACACCGCGACAGTTATCCCACTCCACAAAGGGGGGGGGGGCACAACAGACCCCGGGAACTACCGCCCCATTAGCCTGACGAGCCTCGTCTGCAAGGCCATGGAATGTATCATCATGGCACTCATAAACAAAGACTTTGGAGATCTTCAAACTCTGTAACCCTCACAGTTTGGGTTTGTAAAAGGCAGATCATGTCTCCTAAACCTGATAGACTTCTTTGAAGTAGTCACCAAACCATAGATGAGGGTAAGGTGGTTCACACAGCCTATCTAGATCTCGCCAAGGCATTCAACACCATCCCCCACTCTGGAATTATAGAGAAACTCACTAAACTAGGTATAAATCCCTATGTCACAAGATGGGTTGCCAACTGGCTTACTGACAGAACCCACACTGTGAAAGTAGCAGACTCCAAATCAGACTTCAAACCATTGACAAGTGGAGTACCAAAGGGTTCAGTCCTGGGTCCTCTCCTGTTTGGTATTTACTTCTCTGAAGTACAGGCTAACACAGAAGGTCTTTGGCTAACTAAATTTGCAGATGACTGCAAACTAGGAGCCATAATCGAAACTCATAATGATGTGGACATCCTGCAAAAGGGCCTCACTGAGACAGATGCCTGGTGTCAAAGACATGGTCTCAAGCTCAATGCCAAAAAGTGCATTGTCATCCCCTTTGGTAAAAACTCTGTACCCATGAACCACCACGTAGGTGGTAGTCTACTTAACACCGAAGGTGTGATAAGAGACCTTGGGACACAGGTGGACAGTAGTCTCTCCTTTGATAATCACATCGCCACAGTGGTCAGGAAATCCTTCTACATGGCACACCTCATCACAAAAGGTTTCTCATCCAGAAAAAAAGAGGTAATTTTTTCCCCTGTACGCATCACTCATTAGACCCATTATGGAGTACAACGCCCCTTTTAGTATGTACCTCACAAGACATCTACAACAACTGGAAAGGCCGCAAAAATACCTCACAAAGAGGATTACTGGCCTCAAACAGATGCCTTACGCAGACCGTCTCAAAAAACTCCAGCTTTACTCCATTGCATATCGCCTACTCAGAGGCTATTTCTGCCTAACATACAAAGCTATGTCAAACCCAGAGCTGTTGGACATGCTCCACTTAAAGAAATTCCAATCCCTCTGAGCTACACGCTCTAGGGACCTAAACCTTGTCACCACAATAAACAGAACATGCTGGAGGGATAGATTCCTGTCCCAGAGACTTTCCATACTCTGGAACAGACTACCTATCTATGTCAAACAGAGCTCCTCATTAGCACTCTTCAAGAAAAATCTTGATGATTGGATGGGTAATAGGAAATTCACCCCGGGGCTCACTTCTGTGGTTCTGCTTGACAGGGGCACAGGAAAATAATTTTCTTGGGTGGTGAAAGCCAGGGTACCTTTTTGGCTAGGCTTGTATAGGCCCTAGGGCCAATAGCCTAGTACCTACCTATGAACCTATAAAAGCAGTAACAATACTTTTAAATTAATTAAAAAAATCTTGTTGAAAAGTATTTGAATAGATGTAATTGTTAATGTTTATTATTTGATATCCTTTGGGAAATATTAATACTTATAATTTACATGACAAAACATGATATAAGAAACCTTTTGAAACTTCTTTGTTTCCATTAACTTTTAGATCTACTTCTAGTTTAACTGTAGAATAGTTTTATTGTTTCCAAAGTTGTGGTTTTACAGTGCTTTATTTTATGAAAGTTGAATAAAACAATACACCTGTTTGTAACATCTTTGATGGAAGATTTCTTTGAATCATAACTGCTTTCCCAGAATGGCTGTACTTATGACTGCCCCGTTTCCATGAGGCAATATTATGCAGTTCAGAGACAGATAGCCATAATGAGGAAAGACCTCTTTAGACAATTTGCATGTCTCTGAATCGCATTTAACTATAGCAAATGCAGATCAGTACTTTCCTGTGGTAGTTTACAGAGTCAGCGGCTGCATCATGTTACTTTAGGCACCCTTATTCACTCTGTCACCCAAAGTATACTCATTCAAACAGACACACCACATACCCTATACATGTCCCTGTGTTGTGCGAACATTCCTGATGCCTTCTTTTTCCTGCCCTTGTAAATCAGTGATGATTTCAGCCTGTCATTAATACCAGACATTACAGTTTCACACTTCATATCATTCATTAAATCAGTGGTACTACAAACTTTCTAAGTTTGTAGGTGGTATAAATAAAATCCATCCTGATTTTGTCCCACCATTACTTTTAGCTCTGTCATGATTTCTAGTGCTAAGGGGTTGAGAGGCATTTGTAATGTTCTGTCCCTCTCCCTTATAAGTTACAAACTGTTGCAAGCATTGAATAATGCCAGAGATCCTTGATATACATTAAAAAAAAAAGTTATACAACCTTATCAGTGAAACAGGTTACTGCTGATGTATACTGTATTAAGGGTGCAGGGTTCATATCCCCCCCTTTGTAGTTGACTTTATTAGCATAATTATTTTTTGAACTCTTATTTATTTGTAAATTAAATCCCTGGTGTCTAGTGCTGTCACACAGGGCTAATAATGGTTACTGCCTAGAAACTGTAGTTTTATTGGCCATTTTGGGTCAATTCCAAACTCCTTGATCTCTCTCTCTTAAAACCCTGCAACTCTCTTTTTGCACAGTCTTGCGCACAGAACAGCATCGGGCAGCATCGCTTAAACAGGATTAAACTATTCCTGGCTCCACAAAGTCTACTCTTCACCTTTTCCCTTAGAACTGCTCTAAATCTCGAAATAAGCACTCTATTTTCATTCTAAATCCCTGCACTTGCTCGTATAAGTAATCTCATAGGTAAACACTAATAAACTTAAGCACTGCATCCTCTTATACTCCTTTTAAGTACTTGCTCCCTATTGGTTCTTTCTTATCAGTCAATAAGTAGTTCCCTATATTATTCAGGCATGTCCAAAGGTCAGTTTTAGGTTTACTCGCCAGTCCAGCTGGTGAATCTGGGAATCTTGAGGCAATGCTACAACTGCCTTATGTATACAGACAACCCTCTCCTCCTCCCAACAAGCTCAAATATATGTGAGAGGTGCAACTATATAGTCAAACCAGAGGCTAAGCTCTCTCAACCCAGTACTGGCACAGCCTGTCAGGAGGAGAAGGTAACCACACACACCACAAATCCAGTTTCATATAGACCTATCGCATCAGCAAACCAAACGCATAAACACACAAAAACATACTCAGAGGCTCTAAATAAAAATCTGCCTAAGCAGCAGAGACCTCCAAAGCAGAAATCCAAGCAACCCCTACCACGAAACAATACCCACGTAGCACATAGCTCACAAAGTCAGTGTGCCACACAGTCACAGCCCATAAGGCTAAACAACACACCTAATGCACTTGTAATAGGTGACTCTATTGTCAGACACACTGACATCCCACTCATCAGGCTGAACAAGGAGAAGGTCACTGTAAGCTGCCTGTCGGGTGTCAGGATCTGCCACATAACACAAGCACTCGGGTCACTCCAAAGCAAGTAGAAATATGACTCCATCATTGTCCATGCTGGTGTGAATGACCTGAGACGTACCTCCCTGGACTACATGAAAAAAGACATAGAGGAGCTCTTTGATCATGTAGCCCAGGCCAGTATGACCCTGACCTTGAGTAGCATCTTACCCTCACCAAGAATGATGCCACAGTATAAAGACAGAATGATCAATGTTAACAATTGTCTAAAGTATTGGTGTCATTCAAAGGGGATCCAGTGTCTGTCAGCCTGGGATGACATGCTCGACAAGCCACGTTGCTTCGCTAGTGATGGCTTGCACCTGTCACCCCTGGGTTTTCGAATACTGGCAAAGGCTCTTGCCTCCCCCATAGTGCCTTTTTTAGGCAAGGCTCAAAAGACAAACCCACCTCCATAGACAACACAAAGAAAATAAAACTAAGGGTAATGCTGCTCAATGCCAGAAGTCTAAACCTCAAGATGCACGCACTCGAGACTCTCCTCAGTATGGAGAATATTGATATCTGTGCAGTAACAGAAACTTGGTTCAAGGCTCCCGAGAGCACCCCAGCACTAACAGGTTATACTTCATACCATGCTTTTTGGCCCCAAAACTCGGACCGAGCCACAAAAGGAGGGGGAGAATCCATATTTATCAAAGATACCCACACCTCCAGGTTAGTGGCACTGCACGAAGCATCGGAGATCATCCATGTGCAACTAACAGTGGGCAAAACTGCTTTTCAGTTTGCAGCCTGCTACAGACCACTCCCCCAAACACAGGAACCTCACTCGGCTTTCCTGAGAACACTGGAGAATATGAAGGTCTCCCCAAACACCATTATATTGGGTGACTTCAACTACCCAAACATTGATTGGGAAAACTACTCAAGCCCAAACACCCTCGCCCAATGGTTCCTAGAATTTATAAACTCAAATGCTATGGAACAACTGGTCACCACTCCCACAAGAGGGGAAAACATACTGGATCTGGTCATCACCAACATGGGGTCTCTATGTTCCACACCAGAAGTATACCCCTCATTGGTAAGATCAGACCATAAACTAATCTCACTGCACATCTGTATTCTGTCCCCATCCCCAGCCAAGAAACCACGGTGTAGAACTTCTCAAAAGCAAACTTCACACTTCTCAAAACCGAGGTGGAATCCTTCAAAGCCCCCGGGCCAGTGGAAAATACGGCCCAAAATGCAGAATTCTTTACAAAAGCATTCTATGGACACCTACAGGAATGCATGGAGCATGCTGTCCCATATAAAACCAAGACTCACTCCTCCAAAGGCAGGAGACCTGTCTGGTGGACTACATGATAGAGCAAAATCCCAAAAAGGGAAGGAGTCTCTGATCAGTACTAGCAAGAAATTACGATCCCTCATAAAATCATCTAAGGCCAGCTTTGAAAGAAAAATTGCACAAGACACTGAAGATAATCACAAGGCCTTCTTTAGTTATGTCAGAAACCTGGGAGGCAACTCCCAGATATGTTCTGAGTTAGTGGAAAATGACAAAAAAATACACTGAACCCACAGACATTGCCAACATCCTGGCAGAAAGGTTCAGTGCAAACTTCTCCCTCCCTTCCCTCCCTTCCCTCCCAAAAGAGCAAATGTCTATCCCAACGGAGTGTAGCCTTCCTGAGATCACAGATGCACAGGTGAGAGCTGCCCTCTCTAGAGCAAAAAACACAGCATCAATGGGATCAGATGGTGTCCCGGGCTGCGTCTTACACGAGCTCCAAGAAGAACTAATCCCTCACATAAAGTCACTGTTCAATCTCAGCCTTACTACAGGATATGTACCCAAGGAATGGCGTACAGCAACAGTGGTCCCACTCCACAAAGGTGGTGCCACAACAGACCCTGGAAAATATCACCCTATAAGCCTGGTCTGCAGAGCTATGGAGTGTATCATCATGGAAATCTTAAACAGACATTAGGAACCTCCAGACACTGGATCCTACCCAATTCGGCTTTGTTAAGGGCAGATCTTGCCTCTTGAACCTGGTTGACTTCTTTGAAACAGTTACCAAAGCCATAGATGATGGGAAGGTAGTCCACACAGCCTACCTGGACCTGGCAAAAGCCTTCGACACAATACCCCACTCGGGCATCATAAATAAGTTCACCAGCTTAAATATCAACCCCTATGTCACAAGATGGGTTCCAAACTGGCTCAGGGATAGAACCCACGTGGTCAGAATAGCAGGTGCCATGTCAGACTCTAAAGCAGTTACAAGTGGCGTCCTACAAGGCTCAGTCCTGGGACCTCTCTTGTTCAGTATATATTTCTCCGAGGTACAGGCTAACACGGGTGGACTATGGCTGACCAAGTTCGCAGATGACTGCAAACTGGGTGCCATAATTGACTCTCCGGCTGACACAAGCATCCTCCAAAAGGGTCTCACAGAGACGGATAACTGGTGCCAGAGCCATGGCCTAAAGCTAAATGCCAAAAAGTGCACAGTCATCCTCTTTGGGAAAAACAAATTGCCCACAAATTACCACATAGGTAGAAATCCATTAAGTACGGAAGAAGTAATTAGGGATCTGGGGACCCAAGTATATAACAATCTCTCCTTTGACAATCACGTTGCCAAAGTGGTTAGAAAGACCTTCTGTATAGCCCACCTTATCACGAAAGGGTTCACATCTAGATCAAGAGAGGTCATTGTGCCCCTCTACTCATCACTTATCAGGCCCATAATTGAATACAATGCCCCATTTGGGATGTACCTTACCCGATACCTGCAGCAACTGGAAAGACCCCAAAAGTACCTCACCAAGAGGATCAATGGGCTCAAACAGATGCCCTATGCAGTTCGGCTAAAGAAACTCCAGCTCTACTCAGTTGCGTACTGCCTACTCAGAGGCGATCTGTGTCTGTATAAAGCCATGTCCAACCCAGAATTAATGGACATGCTGCACCTCAGGAAATCCAAATCTCTTAGAGCTACATGCTCCAGGGACTTGAACCTCAGCACAGAAATAAATAAGACATGCTGGAGGGACCGATTCATATCCCAGAGGCTCCCATCACTCTGGAACAAAATCCCAATCCGTGTTAGGCAGAGCCCCTCACTGACCCTCTTCAAGAGAAATCTTGACGAGTGGATGGGAGATTGTAAATTTACCCCTGAGATCTCTTCTGTGTCCCTGCTTGACAGAGATACAGTAAACTAACCTTAAAAGGGCTACCTTCTGTGTCCTACTATACAGAGGCACAGTCAACTAATCTAAAAGGGTGGCGAAAGCCAAACATACTCTTGCTAGGCTTATAAATGCCCTAGGGCAGATAGCCTAGTATCAACCTATGAACCTATAACTTCTTTGGAATGTGTGTGTGCGTGCGTGTGTTTGTGTGCATGTGTGTGTTTGTGTGTGTTTGTGTGTGTTTGTGTGTGTGTGTGTGTGTTTGTGTGTGTGTATGTGTGTGTGTGTGTGTGTGTGTGGGGGGGGGGGGCGGTTAAGGGGTTGGAATTCTTTTTAATGCCTTTAAAACACACTACATGTACTATCCCTGGTGTATAGTCTTCCCCTTGACCCTTGTTATGTGCAAGTGCCATTAAGGCACACAGCTAAAGAGTAATCTCTGGTGTCTAGTGTTCTCAACCCTCCCATATTACTTGTAAGTGCCATTAAGGCACATAGCTAAAGAGTAATCCTTGGTGTCTAGTGTTTCCCTGTCCCCATTCTGCTTACATGCCATTCAAGCAAGAAATCCCTGGTGTCTAGTGTTTCCCCTCTGAATCCCCATTCCGTTTGTGCCATTAAGCATGAAATGTAAATGTTCTCCCTGGGGTTTAGTGTTACCACACACATCCCACCCCACCCCCCCAGATCTTCTTTCTTTTTAAGTGCCATTATAGCACGAAATGTAAGAGTTATCCCTGCTGGCTAATGTTTTCCCTACCAATACCAGCTATGTTTAAGTGCCATTAAAGCACAATGATAGGTATCCCTGGTGACTAGTGGTCCCCGCCTGACCTTCATATTTAGAGATGTACCTGGTGGCTAGTGGTTCCCCTGATGCATGTGTTTTATGACATACGTGGTGGCAAGTGGTCCTCCAACCCAGTGTTGCAGTATTTGCTCATTAGTCTAGGGGTGAGTGCAGGTACGACTGTCCCCACCCACACCAAATACACATTTACGCATTCATTCCATAATGATTTATTGTGGTTTAAGAGTGCTTTGTTTACTGTATCTCTTATTGCCCTATACGCAAGACACACACACGCCTTCCCCACACAATTGTATTCACAAACACATACACCCATTCACCCATAATGGAAGAAAAAAAATGAGGCATCCGTGTTGATCCACTAACAGAAAAAAACAAAGACACTGGAACTCATCCATGATGTAATACCTTTTTGGACCAACATACTTGAGCTTTCAAGCTGCCATGAGCACTTTGTCTGGAGTTAGTAAGTTACTAATGTTAGATGCTGTGCTTAAACATCCACTTGTGCCTAGAAAGGGAAGCACATAATTTATTGCTATTTGGCGTAAAAAACCAAAACTTGAAAAATGTTATTGTGAAAAAAGAAATGAAAGCTGTGCTAATTGGTCTCTGAAGGAATAACTGACAACTGGCATAGACTACCAAATCATTTTAAAGCAAGCATTACTTGTGATGTTTTTATGAACAACTGGGACATGTACTATGGGCATGACTGTTTTGTTATGTTGGCAGGCTGGAAGGGCATTATTGCCTATGCCTGAAATAGATGCATGTATACATTCATTTTTCTGCTCTGTTTTTGGACAGTTTAACAATTCCTCACACCATGTAGGATAAGGTATACCTTATTTTTTTTTCTTAAAGACCATTTTACTGCTGTGATATTTGTCATTCATTTACTCATTCAGCTGTTAAAGACAGAAAATGTTGTTTTTCATATGATCATATGAGTTAGAAGCCAACTGAGCCAAGAGGCTATACCCACCTTGCCAATAGCCACCCTTAGGCCTTGTGCCTCTCCTTACAAGAGGGGGGCAGGCCAGTCATACTTAATTTATGAAAACTCATGCAGCTGTCCAGCTCCTTTTTTAATGCAGGCAGTGTGTCACACTGCTTAACTTGGAGGCAAGGCTTGTCCCAGCAAAGGGGTAGGTACTCAGTGACAAATCTATCCCTCCTCTTGGTGTTATTTATTTGCTGATGTAGAATTAGATCTTTGACCCTAGTGGTTAGCTGAACTGTTTGATTTATTATAGTATAAGAGTGCTTTGATTACTGGATCTGTTATTGCCGTGTGTGTAAGAAACAGGTCACACCTAAGGAGGCTTTATGAAACTCAAAACAACTGTAAAGTTTCCAGTCTTTCTTTGTAGTTCAGACTCTTAGGTCCATGATTTTGTGTTATAAACTTCTGGGTTCTTTCCCTTTGCTTGATATGCTTGGTAAGGTATATCCCAAATAGGTCATTGATGAGTCTAATCAGTGAAGAGTACAATGAGGTGAAGACTTCCTTTGATGTGGACAAAAGTGCCTTTTACTGTAAGCTGTTCAAGGTAAAACGATTTCCCAGTCACCATTCAGCGTGATGGTCAAATATTAGGGAGCTGTCCACGAAAGTTTCTAGGTTTGTCAAGACGTTTTCATTTTGAAGTGGTGTGTTGTCAGTGCTATAGCTGGAGCTAAGGGGTGCTTACTAAATGATACAATGCTGGACTTTTTGGCATTGACCTTGACCCCACTTCTAGTACACCAACTATTGACAAATGTAAGCTCCTGCTGGAGTGCATGTATCTCAGGGGAACTTGACAGTAACTAACAGCTTAGAATCATCTGCAAACTTAATTTATCAAATATCCTTATTTGGAGATGTAAGAAGCAGAAGACCAACAGCAGAAGTACCTTCATGCTGTCAGACAAAGCACCCACACCTCTTAATGTGTGAGTCCCATCTCTTGGGCAGTTTACTGTCTACTAGCAATTACAAGTCAGTTTGTAACTCCTTCAGCTAACTTATTTTATTTGTATGTGGTATGGTATTGAATGCTTTAGCAAGGTCAAGGTATGCTGTGTGGACAGCTTGTCCACAGTTTACAGCCTGAGAAACCCTCTCAAAGAAGTTCACAAGCTTGATTAGACAGGATCTAAAAATTGACAAAGCTAAACTACTGGGGGTCAAGTCTAATAAGAGGTTTGATATCATATTTAATTAGGTCAGTTATTATATGTTCCATGGCCTTGCGTGTATAACTCATTAGGCCAATGGGCCTGTAATTCCTAGTGTTTGTGGTAGGACCACCCTTATGGAGTGGCATCACAACAGCTGTGTGCCATTCCTTTGGGACAAAGTCAGTTGCTAGGCTTAGGTTGAACAGGTCATGGAGTGAATCCACTGGTTTACTATTGTTTATTCGAACAGAAAAACATTTTCCATTCAAATAAACGAATAGTAATACCAAAAGTAAAAAAAATTAACGTTGACAATGATGAACCAAATGCTCGACACATTTGGTTCAACATTGGTGTCGAAACCACCACGTGATAGCCATATAGGAGCTGATGTAAATCAAACTCCTATAAGACAAATCATGTTTTTGCAGGGGGGCAAGCCCCCCCTGCACCCCCCCTACTTGTATATTCTAACTCCAAGATCGCACTACAGTGTGGATGTGGATGAATTTCCACTCCCCACTGTGTACCGCGATCTCCATGCAGATAGTCGACTTACACATATGCGAATGCAGTAGTGAATTTGCATAAGTAGAATCGACTATCTGGTTCACAAATGTTTGTGCGTTCGACATTCTGAGTTTTGGCACAGTGGAACCGACAGAATGTCTTTCGCACAAACAGTAATAAACGAGATCCACCAGTGCTTGCTTAATGCTATTAATTAGACAACGAGATATGATGTCACACCCTATAGATGAGTTTTTTTTTGTTTTTAAGAGTAATTTCACTACTTGCTCTTTTATGATGGTTGGTGGCTTGACTCCATTAGAAGTAGGGTAGATTTGAAATAGATGTCTCAGAAGGTGGTTGGCATTAAATTTATCTGCCAGTATGTTTCAATATCCACTGGATTGGAGATGTTAGTACCGACATGAATAGAATTGGAACAATTTGGGGTGTTATTTTGTATTTATCTGACATAACTAAAGAAGGATTTGTAGTTATCTTTGGCTTATGTAGCTGGTCTGAGTTTATGGTATGCCTTTGTTCTTTTTATGTTCTTTTTTTAGTTTCTTATGTATCTGTTCAACGTTTAGGTTGGAACATGACACTGGATCTGCTTACAAGACACTTTCTATTTTCAATACCATATCAAAGAAGAAACGTCTAGGGTCCAGCTCACAACTACCAAAGATGACTCTGCTAGACACGGAAGAGAGAGACAGGGAGAAACAATAAGAAAAACATAAAGCTGACAAAATGAGAGATTTTTTTTCTAGGTTCGGTTGCTAAAAATTAGTATAGAAGAGCAATTTACTTCCACGCATTCCCCTTCTGGTGTTCTAAAAATTCCTGATAAAATGTTGCCATTAAATTTATCAAACCTGATGGTGTGTTTTCCTTCTCAGATGTTCATTCAAAGAGAATTTTTGTTCCCAGCCTATCTGCGGCTAGATCCTTTAGCATTCACTGCCTTCCTCCAGTCAAGAGTGACTATGAAAAGATAATGGTGGCCTTTGTTAATATTCTGCAAAAATTGTCTTTTCTAACTCTGGTACGAGGGTAGACAGAGGTACTTCTACTTCACCTTGTTTTTCAGCTTGAGCATCCTGCTTCTCCTCTTGAGCTGCCCTTTCAAGTGCCAGCTTTAATATGCCCAGACTGATGCAATCAGGTGCCATTATCAATGGCAACACATGCTTCAGAAATGACTGTGGACTCAAGTGTGTAGATTACTTCCTTTGCGGTTGACTACTTCTGCATCAGCTTTGCCATTGGAATTGATGACATCTACACAGATGTTGTTTACATGAGGAGTCTTTTTGAGCCCAGGGTTGGCCTCAGGTCTGATGTTATCAAGGTTGATGTTTATATTAGTGGAGTCAACTTTCCAGCCTTTAGGACTAGTCTCTCAGTGTCATGTCCTGGGTTGATGGGTGACTTGGTCCTCTTGTCAGCAGTTGAGTTTGATGTCTGTGCATTTTTTTATTCAGTGTCAGTCTCATATGCTGGTGTCCTCAGCCCCAAGTGTGGCATCACTGTTAGTATCTACAGTGATGATATAAACTGTTTTTCATTTGCCTGTATTTGTGCCTGTCTGCTGATGATATCAACCTCAACAGGAGACATTTGTTTGCCTGGCCATTTAGCTGTTCACATTTTCACTCAGCTGGACAGAGGTACCAAAGGGCCTTTTGCAGGATCACTTCCAGTTAACTGAACCAGTACAGGCTTTCTCATCTTTCTTGGACTAGTCACATCAGAGGTCTGGTAGGTATTCTTGAAATGAGACACAGAGAAGGCTAGCCCTCAGACCCTTTAACCTTTCCACAAATGATCTTGCAACGTGTTCTGGAGCACCTGCCATTATTCCTGTTCTCTTAATACAACGGGGTGTTTGGTTGTTAAAATTTCATGGAAATACTCTAATGTTGCATCACTTGTTCTAAAGAGGCCAGACAAAATCCTTTGGCTTTTGAAAGGCTGGACCCACTGTCTAATGGTTCCCAAACCAAATTCCATTGCTGCCTGAATCAATTCTAAAAATGGCATCTACACCTAGAGTTCTGCTGCCTATTCTTCAAATAAGAAACTGAGGGGGCCATGGACAGGTTTGGAATATATCTTTACTCATTCTCTGCATTTTCTTAAGAGGTGAGTAAACAGTCTTACTCAAATGTTACGATTCTAGTGAAGTCTGACTGATAGAGTTAGCTGCTCAGTGCAAGATTTGGCATGTAGACAGCTAAAGCTCCAGCTACAGTCTGAAATGGCACCTGTGTTATTCATTGCTAAGCTCACAATGCATTTTGCTCCCAGTTCCACGGATGGTGAAGCTAAGGACAATGGGCAGTAGTATAGGTTTTCACTTTCACATCTGGCTGTGCTTGACAAACTTAACTGTGGACTGCAAGGTTACCTTGACCAGTGCTCCCTTCGATGGGTCTGCTCTTTTCAGTCACCAGTAAAGAGTTACATGGAGAACATGTAAAATGTGGGCAAGACTCCACCGTTGGTGTCCGGTTTCAGATCTGCATCACACTTTTTCCAAGATGCAGTTTTAGCACAGATCAGCTTGGGTTTTAGCATGGCCAGCAGCAATAGAACAACATCTTATTTTTTTATTTTACATTTGTTGACCGGGCTGGTCCAGCTGGATATATTTCCATTTTCAGTAGAGGCCCGGGGAGAAATGCTCCACATATAAACAACCACCACCACACAACAAATGTTTATAATAAACAAGAAAGGTATTACAGTTTAAATTCTGGGAAGAATATGCGACACACTACAATAATGCATCATACACCTACAGATCATTTTACAGTATAAATATCTAGGGCAGCCCCAAGACATTATTAGAATACATTTAAATCCTTGGTTATTGTAGTTTACTCCAGACAGTTACTATTTCCAAAGGGTTAGACAGTAACCGTAGAAAAAAGAAGAGCTATAAAGAAAATGGCAGGAATACTACCTTCAGGATACATTCATAGCCAAGTAGAAAAGATATGTAATTGGTGCCTAAGTAGGAGAGATAACTTATAGGTGCTACTAATTCAGAGGAGTAGACAGGAAAGAGTGGAGGAAAGTAGGAAGTCAAGAGATGACAAAGAGAAATCCAGAGGATCAGTCTGGGTAACAGCAAGGGCATAGCCAGTGAGTTTTAAGGTGTTTCTTAAGACTTTGTTTAAAGAGAGGAAGGGATGGAAGTGAGGTATGGTCAGATGGCAAGAGGTTCCATTGTTTTCCAATGGTATTGGAGAACAGTGAGTCACCAGCTAAGTTGCTAGACTTGGTGGTACTGGCTAGAAGTTTATTGGCGGAGTGTAAGGAATCAAGATTCCTATAGGGTGCTATAAGGTTGTTGAGTATTGGTGTATTGTTAGGTTGGTAAAAAATCTTATGAACGATGGTAAGTTGGGAAAGTATCAGAAGGTTTTTGCTCAAATGCAGGTGCAGTTTGCAGCAGCTGAAGTGCAGTCATCTCTTCCTACAATAAATAACAGACAACTCAAGAAATTTCTATTCACAAAAAACACAAGTAAATGCTTTTCATCCCAAAGTTTCACTTAAACCAGAAATCTCCATTTGCTGGCTTTAACGTTTCACTTTCCACTTACTGTTCATATCTCCACTTAGCAGCTAGTAACACTGCCGATCACTGTCCCCCACTGTCCCCCCCCTATTCTTAAGCTACATACTACCAGCCACCCCAGTCTACCACCATATCAGTTATCCAAAGCCTCTTCTTACCTTGTCTGCCTTACAACAATGTAGATCTCTCTACATCACAGAATTATATGGGAAGAGGAGGGAAAAGAGAGGAAAAAATGTTTAATATTTGACTACCACTTGTTATTCAATTAGTTTGCTCAATACCTAATATTATTTCCTACTCATTTTATGATCATATTTCATTTGTACATCCAGTCCAACAGTTGGGTGGTACTCATTCACATACCATTGATTCTTTATATATCCATATCACCTTTACTTTCTGTAACAATTCTTATTTGCCTGCATGCAGTAACTTAATGTTTTCAACCTGTGGCTTGGGTCATGCCTGAAAAACGATCCTCATTGTGCTTGTCTGGTTAAAATATGTTTCCCAAGTAACATTTACCGATTAAATTTTAATACTAACCACCTCAGTAATGTACAAAGTCTTTTTTCCGTGCATATAAACATCATGACTGGGTTTGTACTGTCCATTATGTTTTTCCCTATATTCTGTATTTTACTGCTTTGAATGTGGTTTTCTTAGACTGGGCATGAAAATGGACTATCTGGATCAGTGCCATGCCCCAGTTAACAAGTGGTAAATAAATAAATCCTCCATCAGGAGGAAAGTAGTTAGTCTCTGAGGCCTTGCCTGCAGGTAGGCAGCATTACCTGTCTTTCTGCTCGGATGCATGTCTGGCCATCATACAGGACAAGTGAATGTCTTTGATTTCCTGAGGCTATACAATTCTCTTCCACATCCCTTCCCTGCCCCACTCTCTTCTCTTGCCAGGCATCCCACCCTTTCAGAAGAATGCATAAGAAAAAAGGAGTTAAACGTCATAAACAATAAGGCCATTCCAGAGAATCCACCACACCAGAAATGATCAGGTTATTCTTTCAGCTTCTCCTTAGGTCCCAGAAGAACAAAGGACTTCAGACCCTTTCTGATTTGAGTGGCCTAACCAAAGTTACCCCTAAGAAACTTATCAGGTAGTCATGTTGCAGTCTTTCATTCCCTTTCAGAAGGAGACAAGATGTACTCTTTCAACCTCCGAGACGTCTATCTGGACATAAAGATAGCCAAGGAGTGTTGTAGATTTCTGTACATCTAGTCTCACCTCTACCCCAGGATTGCCCACCAGATGTGTGGCTGTAGTTGCAGAGAAATAGAAGTTGTAAGGGATTAGGTATTTACTTACCTGGATGAATGTCTCCTAGCCATTTTAATAAGGAACATGTTGATTTTCAGTCCATGGAAAGTATGCAAATCATTGCAGTCTCTCATTTGGAGCCTTCTCAAATACTGACCTCAAGATGTACTCAAAATGCTTTGTCTTGTACAACACATCTTCCCCCATTAGGATCCTTCCAATACAAAAACTGGTACTTAAATTTTTTTAGTCTGTGACAGTAGCAGCATATGCATGTCTCAGATTACAGTGTCTCACAGTATCAACAATATACATGGTTTCCTACATCAGATTATATATGAAAGTTCTGCACTGGACCTTGAAAATTCAGTGATCGTAGTTAGCATAACCCATGACAAAACAGGTACAAATTTCCAGGGCTTACAAGTCGCATGTGAAATGGTTGATTCATACTCCAAACCTAACTCTGGGTAGTCCATTTCAAGTCACCAGTACCAGTCTTATAGTGACTATCACCATAGACACCTCTGCACTAGGGTTGAGGTGTCATCCTCAAGGGCAGATGGTCCAAAGTGTTTAGTTGTACACAGATGTATTTTTTATTTATAGCATTCGTGATGGTCCTTCTAGCATTGCAAGTTTTTCAGCACGTCCTGCCCCAAGGTGTTAGTGCTCTCCACACTGACAGCACACAATGGAATGGTTTGTGAATTAATGCAAATTTTTTTTACCGCCGATTATATTCCTTGCTGGGGTGGCCACCTCTGTAGCAGTCAGGCTCAGCTGCTGCTTACTGATGCGCCCCATAATTTTTTATTTGGCATGGAAATTATTCCATTACTGGGGGAATCCTTGCTGAGACCTCTTTGTATCCCTGACAAATGCCAACTGCAGCAACTTCTTTTCTGAATTCCTATCCTTACTAAAGTGCATTACCCCCAACCCTACACACCCTTTCCCCAGCAGTTGCATTGTATAGCTTTTTCGATATACTGATTTGTGGAAATAGCAGTTCAGACCACAAACTGAAAGCATGAGAACTAAAGGAGGTGGTGTATCAATATTCATTAAAGATAAATACACCTCTGGTTAAACAGCACAATTCCCTTGAATTACTTCAGGTACAATTGACTATAGGTAAGACCCCTGTTTAGGTAATTGCCAGCTATAGGACCTCCTCCATGAGTCAGGACATTCACTCAGCCTACTTGGATCTACTTGAGTCAATCAAGATACAACCAAACACCCTGGATTAAGGTGACTTTAATTATTTTATTTTTTATTTATTTTATTTTTATTTTACATTTGTTGACCGGGCTAGTCTAGCTGGATATATGTCCATTTTCAGTAGAGGCCCGGGGAGAAAAGCTCCAAGTGTAGATTACAGATATAAAAAAACATATAGGAAACAGAACATAGACATTGTTACATACAATTTTACATAAAAAAGCAGTAAGTAGGGAACATTAATGTAAAAAATGCAAACCAAAAAAATTTTTTTTTGAAAGCATACATATAAAGTTACTGTAAGGATAGATAGGATAGGAGAGGAAGGAGTGAGTTAACCTGGGTTGGTGCAGGAGCATAGCCAGTGTTTGTTGAGATGATTTTTTATTTGTTTTTTAAAAAGTGAGAGAGAGCACAAAGATGTGATATCAGAGGGTAATTTATTCCACATTTTTCCAACAGAGTTGGAAAAGAGGCAATCTCCAGCTGAATTTTTAGGTTTGGTAATATTTATCAGTAGCTTGTTACCTGTTCATAGACTGGGTAAATTATCTGTGTTCTAACTGACTTGCCCAAAGGTTCCTGGACTTCATTAACTCCAATGCCATGGACCAACTGGTTGACACATCCACAAGGGGCTCAAACATCCTGGACCTGGTGCTCACTAACATGGGGGACCTTTGTACCACCCCCAGTGTGTGGCCATCCTGGTGAGATCTGACCACAAATCAGTCTCACTAGAAGTAACTATAACACAAGGCCCCCCTTAGCAATAACTAGACTAAAAAACTTCTCCAAGGCCAATTATAACTGCTTACGTGACTGCATAAATATCTTCATAGCCTCTCCCCCACTGATGGAACAGACACCTATGCCAGGTTATATAGTTCCACACCTGAAGTCAACTCCTCGTTGGTCCGATCCGACCATAAGCTAATCACCCTTGATATCCACATCCCACCCCCACCCCCCATTAAGGAAACCACAGTAAGAAATTTCTCCAAAGCCAACTTCATGTTTCTTAAGACAGAAGTAGTGAACTTCATGACACCCATGCAGATGGACAATACAGTTACAACTGCTGAATCCTACACAAATGCGCTCTATAAGCACCTACATGAGTGCATGGATCGTGCTATCCCAAACAGAACCAAGAAGCTATCCTTCAAAAAAAGGAAGCCAATCTGGTGGTCCCCTGCCATAAACAAACTGTGCAACAGAAGGAAGAAACTGTTGCAAAAGAGAGTAAAATCCCATGAGTGGAGGAGCTCCCTGGTCAGCCTCAGTTAGAAGCTGAGATCCCTTATAAGATCCTCCAAAGCTAGCTACGAAAATAAAATTGCCACTAATTCCAAGGGCAACCACAAAGCATTCTATAGCTATGTCAAGAGTCTCAATGGCAACACCCAGATCTGCTCTGAGTTACAGCACAAAGGCATGAAAATTACAGACCCAACTGATATTGCCAACATCCTGGCAGATAGGTTCAGTGCTGACTTTACCCCCCACCCCCTAAACGGCCCGTATCTATACAGGAAGAATGCAGAGTCCTTGTAATCACAACTACGCAGGTGAAAGCTGCACTCTCTAAAGCCAAAAGCACAGCATCCATGGGACCGGACGACATCCCAGGCTGCATTTTACACGAACTTCAGAATGAACTGGCTCCCCACTTAAGCACCATGTTCAATAATAGCCTCGCATCAGGCTTTGTGCCCACTGAATGGCGCACAGCAACAGTTATCCCACTCCACAAAGGGGGAGTCACCACTGATCCCGGGAACTATAGACCTATTAGCTTGATGAGCCTGGTCTGCAAAGCCATGGAACGTATTCATCATGGAACTCATAAACAAAGACATTGGTTACCTCCAAACTCTGGATCCCACCCAGTTCAGGTTTGTGAAAGGCAGATCATGCCTCCTGAACCTGATCAACTTCTTTGAGGCAGTCACCGAAGCCGTAGATGAGGGTAAAGTGGTTCACACAGCCTATCTTGACCTCGCCAAGACTTTCAACACCATCCCCCATTCTGGCATTATAGCTAAACTCAATAAACTAGCCATAAATCCCTACGTCACAAGATGGGTTGCCAACTGGCTCACTGACAGAACTCACACTGTAAAAGTTGCAGACTCCAAATCTGACCTCAAACCAGTGACAAGTGGAGTACCACAGGGTTCCGTCCTGGGACCGCTCCTGTTTGGTATCTACTTCTCTGAAGTACAGGCTAACACAGAAGGCCTCTGGCTAACGAAGTTCACAGATGACTGCAAACTAGGAGCCATAGTCAAGTCCCCAAATGATGTGAACATCCTACAGAAGGGCCTCTCTGAGACAGTTGCCTGGTGTCAGAGCTATGGCCTCAAGCTCAATGCCAAAAAGTGCAGTGTCATCCCCTTTGGTAAAAACTCTGTACCCATGAACTACCACATAGGCAGCAATCTACTTAACACTGAATGCGTGATAAGAGACCTTGAGACCCAGGTGGACAGTAGTCTCTCCTTTGATAGTCACATCGCCACAGTAGTCAGGAAGTCCTTCTACGTGGCACACCTCATCATAAAAAGGTTCTCATCCAGGAAAAAAGAGGTCATTGTTACCCTCTACTCATCACTCATTAGACCCATTATAGAGTACAACGCCCCTTTTGGAATGTACCTCACAAGACATCTGCAGCTGCTGGAAAGGCCACAGAAGTACCTCACAAAGAGGATTACTGGACTCGAACAAATGCCCTACACTGACCGCTTCAAAAAACTCCAGCTTTACTGCGTAGCATATTGCCTACTCAGAGGTGATCTCTGCTTAACATATAAAGCTATGTCAAACCCAGAGCTGTTGGACATCCTACACCTAAACGGTAGAACCAAAAAACCACAACGCTGAAACACCAAAAATGAGTAAACCCAGAGCTGTTGGACATCCTACACCTAAAGAAATCCCAGTCCCTCCGAGCTACACGCTCTAGGGACTTGAACCTTGTCACCACAATAAACAGGACATGTTGCAGGGATAGATTCCTATCCCAGAGACTTCCCATACTCTGGAACAGGCTACCCATCTATGTCAAGCAAAGTTCTTCATTAGCACTCTTCAAGAAAAATCTTGATGAGTGGATGGGAAATAGGAAATACACCCCGGGGATCACTTCTGTGTCTCTGCTCGTCAGTGGCACAGGAAACTAACTTTCTTGGGTGGCGTAAGCCAGGGAACCTTGTTGGCTAGGCTTGCGTAGGCCCTTGGGCCGATAGCCTAGTACCTACCTATGAACCTTTAAACAAGCACCAGTACAATTGTATTGACTCTGCCGTACCTGATAGAACCAAAACAAGATCTTCAAGGAAAAGCACAATAGGAGAAAGAAATTGCTGTCTAAGAGTATGAAGGAACAGTCTCAAAACAGGAAACATTTTTTCCTCAACTTAAAGAAGCAAATAAGACTCCTAGTGAAGTCTTCCAAAGATAACTACAAATACAACTTAGCTTACCTAACTAAGGATAACCGCAAGTGTTCTTTAGTTACATCCGTAACCTCAAAGGTAAGGTCCAGATTTATGCTGACTCGTAGTTAATGGTGCTATATATATATATATATATATATATATATATATATATATATATATATATATATATATATATATATATATAGAACCTGTGGGTATAGCAAACCTGCTGGCTGACAAGTTCAGTGAAAATTTTACTCCCCTGTCCCCTCCACATATATCCCTAAGTATCTCTAACACCTGTCCCCCAACTAGTATCTTCGAGGAACAGGTCTTAAATGCCCTCTTCAAGCCCAAAAACACAGCCTCTATGGGACCAGACAACATCCCGGGCTGTGTTCTACATGAGTTAAAACAGGAATTAGCATCACAGTTGAGCATGCTTTTCAATCACAGCCTTAACCACTGACTTCATCCCAGCAGAATGGAAAACGGCTACCATCATCCCTTGCACCAAGGGGGTGCATCCATGGACCCTGGGAACTATAGACCCATTAGCCTGACCAGCCTTATCTGCAAGGCCATGGAATGAATCCTCATGGACCTTATTAACAAAGATGTAGGAAATCTACAAGCACTCGACCCCACTCAGTTTGGCTTTGTCAAGGGGAGATCCTGCCTGTTAAACTTGGTGGACTTCTTCGAGACAGTCACCAAAACCCTAGACAAGGGCATATCTGTGCAAACAGCTCACCTAGACTTCGTCAAGGCCTTTGACACAATCTCCAGCTCAGGTCTCATTGATAAACTAACCCAGCTGAGTATCAACCCATATATTATCAGATGGCTTGCAAACAGTCTTACTGAGAGAACAACTTATACTGTCAAAATGGGGGACTCCACCTCCTCCAGTTGACCCGTAACCAGTGGTGTTCCACAGGGATTGGTTCTGGGACTCCTACTTTTTGGAATCTACTTCCCTGAAGTACAGGCTAAAACTAAAGGACTGTGGCTGACAAAGTTTGCTGATGACTGCAAACTGGGAGTAATCATTGAAATGCCTGGTGATGTCATCATCCTGTAAGAAGGTCCTTTGCAGACTAATGACTAGTGCCGAAGTCATGGTCGTAAACTTAATGCAAAAAAAATTCATTATCTTCCTCTTCAGCAAGATTGATGTTCCTGCAAACTACCACATCAGTAGCAATACCCTCAGCACGCAGTCAACTGTGAGAGATCTGGGCACACAACCTTAACTTCAATCACCACGTCTCCACAGTGGTAAGAAGGGCATTTTATATTGTTAATCTCATAAGTAAGGGCATTGCCTCCAGAAAAAAAGACTTTATAACCCCCTGTACTCTTCCCTCATCAGGCCAATTTTAGAGTACAAACCTCCTTTTGGTATGTTCCTTTCCAAACACCTGCAGCAATTGGAGAGACCACAAAGGTTTCTTACAAAGAAAATTTAAGGTATTCAAGATCTGTGTTATGCGGACATACTTTGTGTCGTACAGACTGCTCAGAGGTGACCTGTGACTTGCATACAGAGCAATCTCTGACCCAGCTTTAATGGAAATGCTGCACATTTGCAAGTGAAATGGCGTACAGGTCACTCACTCAAAGGACCTTAACCTGGTATGTGACATCAACAGAAGTTGCTGGAGAGAAAGATTTGTCTTCCAGAGATCACCCCTCCTTTGGAACAAGCTTCCTATTTATGTTAAATAAAGCCCCTCGTTGGCCCTATTTAAGCGTAATTTGGACAATTGGATTGGAAACTAGAAATCCACCCTGGGAGTTCCACTTGTGTCCCTCTTGGACAGGGGCAGTAGGTGCTGATTTTAGTGTCTGCTTGAACCAGACACCTTTGGGAACATAGGTTGAACTTGGCTAGTCTTGTAAGGGCCCCGTGGCCGTTACCTAGTAACCTTCTATGATCTTATGATCCTGTGAACAAAAGGTACATTCAGCTGTCATTTTAGATTATTTCTTGTCGTGCAGTCCATGCAGACATTTCTAATATACTTATATTTACTGTATGTAAAAAGATTAGATTTGTACATCTTGGTGTTTCTGGGCAATCATTTTTAGTTATTTTATTTTTCAGTGGCATATCTACATTGTAAACTCCTCTAATCCTTACCTAACTTTTGTTTACTACTAACACTCATCCCAGAATAACCTGCGGGCTTAAAGACTAGACAGTTGTGTGCAGCAATGTAACTATGTAGCTGCAGCTCACCACACTTACCTACACTAACTCCTTGTGAAGAAAAGCCAGTACTTGCAGAAATTTTAGCCAGAAAACAGGGTTCAGAATATGGTTAAACCCGACTGTTATAATTTACTGCTGTACTGACCTATTCATGAAGACCTACTGTCACAGTAAGTACCTTACACACAGTACTATCTGAAATTAATGAGGGATTCTGAAGGAATACATTTTTAGCTGAGAAAGAAGTGATTGCAAGACAACACTTGCTTAAGATTAGTCGAAGTATGGTTGTTTACCAAGTCTTTCACTTTTATGTATCCAGAAAAAAAAGTGTTATATATATTTTATTTATTTATTTGCATTTGTTAAATGAGAAGGTGTGACTGGGCAAATCCATTTTTTAGTGGAGGCCTAGGAAGAAAGCCCCATTAAATGCTTCACTTCACTTTACAGTACGTACTAAATGTTCTAATTAAAATGTATACAGCAGAGGAATATGCAGTGCAAGAAACATAAAAATGGAATATGATTAACAGATATCTACTTCGGACGTTACAGATTCACAATGGTGGCATTATTTGTAAGGGCAAAAATAGTTTGTGCAGTGAAGGAGTTAGTAACATTAAAGCAATAATATGTCAGAAAACACACTGTTTACAAAGCCATTCAGAATATATTCACATTCTTAAAGTTTATCTTTACAAAGTCTAACTAGAGATGAGCAGCGAAAACTAAAACAGTAGGTGAAGCTGTCAAATGGAAGGATTTATGAGGCACGACTGAGTGAAGACGGACAGACAAGTGACAAGTGAAGAGCAATGTGAAAGAGTTAAACAGTTGTGAATTTATGGGATATACTGTGGTAGAAGAAGTAGACAGGACACGTTGATGTCAAGTGTATGCAGTGGAGCAGTTACACTATGGACAGGATAGTAATTCTATATGTAATGCAAGTTTAAGTTGCATAGTACTTGAGATTCGACATTTAGAAGGTGGGAGGGCATGCCATAGATTGGCTGCCAGTACTGCATACAGTGAGTCTCCATGCTGTTTTGCTGACCTAACTGTATTTAATAAATGAAGAGTTTGAGATCTTACAGTTCTGGTTGGATTATACCAGTGAAGAACATACTGTGTATCAGGATATTTGTGAGGGTGGTAAAGGACCCCATACACAGCTTTTAATTTAGAAGAGGCAAGAAGGTGGATTTGAATGTGATTCAGTATTAAGTAGCATTAAGGAAACTGACCACAAACATTAATAAATTGTTATAAGATTGCTCCGGTTTAGTGAGTTGAATGGGATGGTTTGTGAGAACAGATATGTGAGAATAAAAAGTAGGTACTTGCGTATTATCGCAACCAGATTTTCGTGGTTGCGAAATTTGGAAAATTCAAGTGAAACGAGGGCATGAAACAATGTAACATGTCCTTCAAAGTCCTTATTACTGATGAGAAAGTTTGGATTACCTTCAGGACAAACAATTTATAAAGTCCTCTGCCTGATTTGTGTGCATTACAGATGCACGCTTGAAAAGTCATGGCTGCTATCGTACTGAGAAATGGAATGTGTAAGTACAGATTGCTCCAGGTTGTAAAAAGGGGTGTAAGAACCAGTGTTAAAATCCGTCCCTATATTATGTGGCAAAAATTTCACAAACCTGATTTATTAATAGCAAAATGCAGAGCCCAAGGGGTGAAAGATGTTACAATGACCTTCTGTTGTTTACTGGAGTTAGTATTTACCAGCCTTTTATTTTTTATTTATTTATTTATTTTTTGCTGTTAGTTACTGACAGCAGTAGTCGTCGATGAATCAGAACCGTTACTTTTTGTGAAGTCTGGCATACCTTGTGGTCTCCGTTTATTTAGTAATAAATCACATTTGTTAAATGTAACTGGCACAATATAATAGGGGCACTTTGTTAAACTTGCTGTTACACCTGTTTTACAGTCCTGCAGTATTCAGCGTGTACTATGCCCCTGACAATGCGTGCATATGTACAGCACGCAAATCAGGAAGAGGATTTATAAACTTTCTGCTCTTCCTGAAGGTAACCCACACTTTTTTGTGAGCAGTAAGGACTTTCAATAACACTTTATAGTGTTGCATGGCTTTGTTTCAGTTGAAGTATGCTATTTTCACAACCGTGAAAAATCTGGTTGTGATAATACATAAGTACCAAAAAGGATTAAGCAGTGACTAACCTGACATGGTTTGTGAGGAATTGCTTTACTAAATGGGAGCCCAGGTTTTGATTATTTTTTGAACTATTTTCCTAGTGGCACTGTCTTATATGGTGGTCACTTATGACCCTCAACAACTTTGTATTAATGATGGGTTCAGTAGTTACATTGTTTTTGCAATGTGTTAGGAGAAGGAGGGTTCTGAGAGTAATTCAAGAGTATTGTTTTTGTTTTCGTAGCACTGAGAAGATAAAAGGAAAGAGCTTACGACCTACATTAGAACAAGAGAGTTGCAGAAGGGAATTTAGCTCTTTGATGGTTTTAGCAGATACCACTAAGGTTGATTCAGTAATGTACTGAAAGGTTTAGGTAGGCAGGCATATGCAGTATGGATGTCATCATTGTTTTCAGATGTAGACCCTTGGTAGACCCCTTTACTGTGAGATCTGAATGAGAAGAAAATATTTGTGACAGCCTGATTGGGTGCAGTCATAAAGGCATCTGGCAATGCTGGGGGACAGACCATTTGCAGCAAGCTGAAATAAGATTAGAGGGCCTACAGTGTGATACAATGTCATGTTCTCTAGATAGATTGAGAAATAGGTTGCTGGTGATTTCACCACCTTTAAGTGTATTGTGGATAGTCTCTTTAAAGGCTAGCAGATCTGTAACTGCTTTGTTTATCACATAATCCATGTTGTGTGAGTGAGAGGAGGTTAATAGGTATTGAGATAATCTGTGAGATGTAAATTCTTACTTTTTTGTAGTATCTGGGATTGGTGCAATGGCTGTCATAGGGTCCTGCTGTTAATGAGTTAAATGAATTTACCTCCTTGATATAAGGGGCAGTAAATCACTGTTTTCTAAGTCCCTGAAACAGAGCACTCTTGGTTGGCTCTGTTTATTCCGAATAAGTATTGGACAGGCCAGACAATCTGCAGACAGTTTTAAATATCCCAGTGGGAGACCATTACATGTTACTGAGGAGGGCTTGAGTTTTTTTCATGAATTGCTGGATAAGGTCAATGGGTACAGAGTGGATGTTAATGGAAGAGTGTGAAGCTTAACAGTAGAGTTGGGGATAACTTGTGAAAACAGTGAGAAGGATTGTGCTAAGTGTAGATGATGACTGTTAAATTTCTAGGTAGCATCAGTCAGGGACAAGAAGGGAAATGGGCAAGGCTGAGATTTTTTTTTCTTGGTTCAGCAGTCATGAGCAACAATACAGTCTGGGGTTATTTTATGCAAATACAACTTTTTATTTTTTTAATAGCTTCTTTTATTACCAAGGAGAGCTGCTCCGACATTGAGTTTGCTTTGTAGTTCCTGATAGGTTTAGTTCTAGCTGGGAGTTGTGTTGCAATCTTTTTTTTTCGGGCATGGCCCCTTTTGTACATAAATGCACTGATATCTTTTGCTTGTCAGAGCAGTTTGCATTGTGACACTTTTTTTGTTCAAGGATAGGCCAAGTCATTTAAGCAGTTAATGAAGGTGGCATTAAAGTGATTGACTGCTTCCTCTAAAACATGATGGTTTAAAGGAAATCAGTTAACCTGCTGTAGTAGTTAGATATCTACTTGAAATTAATTTTAATGTTTTACTAGTTTAAGATGCATAGGCTTCCTTACCTTCGAGTAGTACCATACTTACGGGGGTTGGGGTTGGCATAATGAATAAGGTGATTACGTAATGGACACAAGGTACAGATGTTGATTCTTACTTTTAGCCTCTATCTAGTTATTGGATAGGTGTGTAATAGTCTGCAGAATAATCACCTGATATTTACCTATGAAAATTAATATGGGATGTTGGCCACCCATAGTGTCAGGTAGGTGTGCTGAGTTTGTGGTATTTTGCTAGGTAAGTGATTAGGATACAATACTGATTACTGACTTTTGTACAGAATTTGTTGTATCTGGTAGAGAAGGATGGTAGTTGAGTGAACCCAGAAAGTTTCAGGTAAGGCAAAGGCTGGATGTTGGTCAGACAACTTACAAATAAGGATGATCTCACCTTCGCTGTTGTGGTTAAGCTGACTTTCAAATACCCGGAGATAATAAGCTGCACCTAAAGTGATGAGCTTGTGATCATTCATTTTAATTGTATGTAGAATGGATTCCCATTTGTTAAAAAGGTTAAAAAAGCAACACACTTTGCTTTGGAAAAAAAATATATATATTCAGCGAATGGATCTTTTTTTTTTTTAAATTGATCTTTTTTTTTTAAAAAAAAAATAAAAAATGTTTTAATTTTTTTTTGTTTTTTTACCGAGTTGGTTGATTTATTCCTCTTGGATGAGATTTAAGTCTCTGTAGGCTCACCAGCTAGAGGTAGTCATTTTGTCTTGTCTTTTACCAGTTATGTTTTAGTCCTGGACTTCAGAGTACAAGTGGGATACTGCAAGACTGCTTGGCTAGTGGATACTTGGAACTTCATAATTAAAATGCAGAGAATTTGAGAAGGTACTGGAGTGTCTAGGACCACTACTTGGGTTAAACTTGAGATTTTAAATTCAGAATTTGGGAACATAGTTCTTGATTTCAGATAATGTGAGTGTTCCATTGAGATGGTGTAATTGATAATGATAATCCTTACTGAATCTCTGACTTTGTATTGGGTCTAGTAATATTTAGGCAATATGAGTATTTAACAAATATGTCATACAGCTGCTTTTTCATGGTGTGGTAGTTCATCTGTGCAAAAGGTGCTCATTCTTCAATATTCGCTAAAGTTCTCAAATACAGGATGTACATTACTGCAGTGTTGATTTTCAGGCATGTGCCTGATTGACATCTCCTTGGGATCTGAATTGTTGTTTTTGGAGGGACAGGTTAATACTGGGCACTGCAAATTTTTGTTTGCTTCAGATGCCATTGCAGATTATCAGAATATGTAACTTTTAGCAGGGTTTGGCATATGAGACAGGCATTCTCATCATCAATTGATATTATATCAGAGCACATTTTACTGTAAAAATTACAATAAAATCAGAATGATGTACTGTTGTAAAGTACAGTGGGGATAAGGACATTTCTGCTTTTATCGCCTGTGGTTCAGCATTAGAGTTACTTAAGTTGGAGATGCAGGGGTTCAGGGGGATTCCCCCCTTGCCAAAATATTTAATTTGTGTGTGTGTCTATATATATATATATATATATATATATATATATATGTATGTATGTATATTTATATATATATATATATATATATATATATATATATATATATCGTGGATATAAAAAGTGTACATACCCCTGTTAAAATGCCAGATTTTTGTGATATAAAAAAATGAGACCACAATACATCATTTCAAAAATTTTCCTACCTTTAATGTGACCTATAATCTGCACAATTCAATTGAAAAACAAATAAATCTGTCAAGGGAAACTATAAAAAATAAACGTACAATAAGCTGGTTGCATAAATGTGCACACCCTTGAACTAATACTTTGTTGAAGCACCTTTTGATTTAATTACAGCTTTCAGTCTTCTTGGGTACACACCTGCCATCAATTAAAGAGACTCTGATTAACCCAAATAAAGTTCAATTGTCCTAGTAGGATTTTCCTGACATTTACTCAGTTGCCTGCTACAGCAAAAGCCATGGTTCATAGAGAGCTTGCAAAGCATCAAAGGGATCTCATTTGTGAAAGGTATCAGTCAGGAAAAGGGTACAAAAAAATTTCCACAGCATTGGATCTATCATGGAACACAGTGAAGACAGTTATCAAAAAGTGGAGAAAATATGAGACTACAGTGATGTTGCAAACAAGTGGTCATCCCTCCAAAATTGATGAAAAGACAAGATGAAAACTGGTCAGGGAGGCTGCCAAGAGACCAACAGCAATACTAAAGGAGCTGCAGGAATTTCTAGTAAGTACTGGTTGTGTACTACATGTGACAACAATCTCCCATATTCTCCATATGTCTGGACTATCGGGTAGGGTTGCAAGATGGAAGCCTTTTCTTACACAGAAAAACATCCAGGCCCAGCTAAAATTTGCAAAACAATACATAAAGTCTCCCACAAGCATGCGGAAAAATGTTTTATGGTGTGATGAGACCAAGGTTGAACTTTTTGGCCACATATCCAAAAGGTACATTTGGCGCAAAAACAACACTTTGCATCATCAGAAGAACACCATCCCCACTGTGAAGCATGGTGGTGGCAATATCATGCTTTGGGGTTGCTTGTCTTCAACTGGAACTGGGGATTTAGTCAAGGTGGAGGGAATTATGAACAGTTCCAAATACCAGTCACTTTTGCCCCAAAACCTTCAGGCATCTGCTAGAGTTGAAGATGAAGAGCAATTTCACCTTTCACCATGACAGTGACCCCAAGCATAGAGTCAAATCAACAAAAGAATGGCTTCACCACAAGAAAATTAAAGTTTTGGAATGTCCCAGCCAGAGCCCAGACCTAAATCCAAAAGAAAATCTGTGGGGTGACCTGAAGAGGGCTGTGCACAAGAGATGCCCTCGCAATCTGACAGATTTGGAGTGATTTTCCAAGGAAGAGTGGGCAAATATTGCCAAGTCAAGATATGCAGTGCCGATGGACTCCTACCCAAGAAGACTGAATATTGTAATTAAATCAAAAGGTGCTTCAACATAGTATTAGCTTAAGGTTGTGCACACTTATGCAACCAGCTTATTTTACTTTTTTTTTCTTTTTTTATATTTTTCCCCTAGCAGATTTGTTTGTTTTTCAATTGAATTGTACAGGTTATAGGTTGCATTAAAGGTGGGAAAAGTTTTGAAATGATGTATTGTGGTCTCGTTTCTTTTATATCACAGAAACCTGGCATTTTAACAGGGGTGTGTACACTTTTCATTATATATATATATATATATATATATATATATATATATATATATATATATATATATATAGTTTCACTTCATATCGTCAAAAGCCCATTTCATTGAATTTCAAAACATCTAGACCAAATCATCGAAAACTCAAATCGACGAAAACTCATAACATCGAATCTCAAATCATTGAAAACTAGAAATAACATCCCAGACACTGTTTACTACGTTTATGCAGGGGGGGCAAGCCCCCCTGCACCCTCCCCCCCCAGAAAATTAAATATACCAACTGCAAGGTTGCACTACAGTGGGGTTAGGAAATTACCTTTTCCCCCCACTGTAGTGCAACCTTGGAGTTGGTATATTTAATGTATGGGGGGTATGGGGGTGCAGGGGGCTTGCCCCCCCTGCATAAACTTAGTAAAATCTCTGTGGGATGTTATTTCTATTTGCTTTGTAGTTTTCAGTGATTTGAGATTCGATGTTATAAGTTTTCGATGATTTGGTCTCGCTGTTTTGAATTTCGATGAAATGAGCTTTCAACAATATGAAGTGAAACCATATATATATATATATATATATATATATATATATATATATATATATATATATTTATTTTTTTTTTTTACATTAGACAGGAGTTTATTGGTCTGGAATGATTCAGTATAAATCTGTGAATGGTTAACTTCTCTGTATAATATAATGTTTGTTTGGTTATATCATCTTGTTAATGTACATCTTCATGCAATTCTTTTAATGTACTGCATATGCTAGTGTCATGTCTGTTACATTATGGCTAAGAACACTCCAACACAGTACTTTAAACCTGCCCCCTTTCTTGCATAATATAACTGTGATTGTATTGTAGTCTTCTTTAATTAATTTATTAACAATCAAAAACATGAAGATGTGCTACACAGGTGGCAAACCTTCATTATGGCCCTTTCAGCATTAACTAATCTGGATGTAGTAAAATGCCTGCTGCTTAATATAATGGAAACACAGTCCAGTTGTCTTGACTTCAGTACATCATAACTATGATTATTCAGACTCCTGTGCTGTGATTAAAGGTCATCCTAGAACAATGATAACAGATAATTTGTCATTGAACTGATTTTTTTTTTCAAAATGAGAATTAAAGCAAACTTTTAAATTAAACAAGGTTGAGCATAATTATTCAACATGGTTTGACAATTAGTTTCTTGCACTAATAACAAAATGTTATTGATATAGTCATCACACATCCATTCTGTAATATCAGACATGCCCTGACATTTCACATTGTGATTAGTATCATTAATACTAATATGTTTATGCAATACATTCATACTAACTTGATTTATTTTTATATATGCTTTTTCTACTGTGTCTGCTGACCATCAAGCCTCCTTCTGTTTGACATACTCATTCATTACACTCTCCTGGCTATTTCCCAATGAAGGAAAGTGCTGGTTGGGAGACACCATTATACAGACAGTTATAGTAATGGCTTGTGTCCTTGCAGACATCTTGGCAATATATGTTTTTTAGTATTGTCCTGCCGCCATCCTTGGGTAGTGGGCAGTCATCCTGCATCAACACTGGATCTACTATAACTTCACTGTGCTAGATCATCTCTCATGTACCCATGGTGAGGGCTATTGCATCCAGCACTTGATGGCTAAATACCCACCCCTTGGTTATCGGGTGCATCGC
This sequence comes from Protopterus annectens, assembly GCF_019279795.1. Classification (NCBI taxonomy): domain Eukaryota; kingdom Metazoa; phylum Chordata; order Ceratodontiformes; family Protopteridae; genus Protopterus; species Protopterus annectens. Next base: position 1,873,643,226 of record NC_056735.1, on the reverse strand, counting down.
CATTCCTCCTTCTCCGAGGGATATGGCATTGGACAGATCCAGACTGCCCTTCCCCTCTGAGGGTAGACACAGCAGATGTCTGAGATGCTAATTGAACTTGGCTCCCCTGGACTGTAGTCAGGATTTTATTGCTGTATGCCAGTGGAGCTGGTTATAGTAAGCTGATTTTTAATCTCCTTTAAATGATCTTATTCATTTACTTACTTATGTACTGTATTTGCTTGCTGGAGTCTAGTGTTAATCCATATAAATCCATTTTAGATGCATTCTGGAAGAAGAGACATACAGAAGAACATGAATGAAAAGCATTAATAATAATGTCAATTATGCACACATAGATTATACACAAATTTACTTGTATTCAAATAGCAGGAATGCATGTCTAAAGTAATAAAAATATGACATTCAACAGTTACAGTATCTACAATATACTCTTGTTTATTTTCTTAAGTGATCTTGATTTCCTGATGGTTTTACATACATAAAAGGGCTAATACCAACAGGTAGCTAAGTGAACAGTATATGTAGTATTATAAGCTCTGTATTACTTGAATTCATAATATCTTCCTGAAGAAGAATGCATAAATGTTCACAGCTGCTATAGCCACCATATTAAGAATACTATTGGTATTTATTGTGCCGAAACCTTTCACCATTGCTTCAGTTTTTTTTCCCTCAAAAGTATATGGACAGACATACAGACTTGCTGATAATTCCATCACTAGTTATAGTATTAGGAATAAAAATTATTTTTCCTTTCTCCACTGTTGTGCAATCAATCATGGGAGTTTGTGTATATATAACTGTGGGATGTTTCATTTGGTTGCATGTTAAAAACCATGTTGTGTGGTTGTGTGACTGAGAATTTGCAGTGGGGAGCATTGTGTTCTGATATTTCATGGTAGCAGATAAATATATAGATAAATGGAAAAGACTGAAATCAGATATTTAGGATCAGTACATTGATCGGGTTAAAAAAAATCAGATACATGGTAAATAAAAGCCAAGATGTAAAGTCATGCAGTCTGGTTTCACAGAGCCACTGTGCAGTCTGAAAGTAAAGTTGAAGACCTTGCAGTGCAATCAAGAGCCCAGATGCCAGTGTTACCATTGAAGCCAGTGATCCCAGAACTGAAGGAGGACAAGCTTCTTTATTCATCTTTGACATGGTAAAGCTACAGCCTTCAATAAGTCTTCCTGTATAATGTAGTTTGAAAACTGGAAATGGTGATGCCAGAAACTCAGTTTAGTTCTGGCTGCAAACAGAATATCTGATAAGTCTGCCAAGGTACAGTGTGCCACATTTCTGAATTTTGCAGAAAAAGAACTGATTAAATTATATACCAGGTTTGAATTCTGAGAAGGAGAGAGGGGGATGGAAGTATATATAACTGTGAAGAGAAAGAATTTTAAGGATTACTGTGGACTGAGAAGATAATCAGCCATATATTTACTATTGACTTTCACAAGGGTACGAAGGTGTTTGTTTTACTGAATCAGAGAACCAAACAAAAGATTGTAAGTTTGGAGATTGCATGATTCATATCACCAAAGACTGAGTTTGGTTATCTGCATGATTAATTAGTATGATATAGAACTGTGTAGGGCATTTGAAATGGCAAAAGAAGAGACAGATTTAACATTTCATAAAATAGTTGATTTATGCAGAGTGGGTGAAAATAATTCAGCGTAAATAAAAAGGCTTGACAGAAGGGTTAGGAATGTATAAAACAGTACCTGAAAACAACAAAAAGAAATCTGACAAAAAAGTGACAACCTATTAGGAGTGTGCTTGTACATTTCTGATAAGTCCTGCATAACATATCATTATAAGCTTAGTAAAAGGAAATATGATGTACTGGGTCTGTTCACTAAAAGCTGTGGCAAGAGAAATCATTTTGCTAAAATGAAAGAAATGCATTTGTAGTTAAAAGTGCACTTGGTGTGACAAAACCACAAAAAGTGTGTGTTTTGGGGCATTTTACACACATAAAGGGTTCCTGGTGTACAGAATATCAAACTAAGAATTTGAAACAATAAAAAAGTTTAAACTGGGCACTGGTGCAGTATGTAATGTGATGTCTTCTCAATCATTCAGTGTGTTGAGGTTGAAAGAATGTAAGCTGAAACATTCCATGTGTACATTGCCTACCTATTTAGGTGATCAAGTGTTGTCTCTGGGTTTTACATAGTTTACTTGTGAATATGAGAGTCAGAAATGTAAGACTCACACACAGCAGCTCCTCCAGTTTTAGATCATTTGACTTACCAGAATCTTGATTTAGTGAAAATAATTTGTGATATGCATTTGAAAATGTATTTGCTTTGCCCGTTTGATTATTTAAGCTCTTCTGGGCTGTTTGCCGGGAAAGCATCATATTAAGATAAGTTCTGCCATATTACCAGTTGTGCATGTACAGAAAATCCCAGTAGCACAGTGAGGTAAAAATGAAAGGGAGCCACAGAGACTGGAGCACACAGGTGTGTTAAAGAATCAAAATGAGCCTACTGGCTGGTGGATATTATGGTTAATGTTCTAGAATTTGATGAGAGTCATGTATGCGTAGATCAGCAAAATGTAAATAAATCTAGAAATACTGAGGGAACAGTATCCGAATTGTACTTTAAACGTTGTTACTGGCATGCCATATCCAATGTACTTATCTGTACCTGATGCTACTTCAGGATCTTGACTACTTAAGCTGGGTGAGAAAACATTCAATTTAGATATATTTAATATGCATCGAACAAAATACAGACTTCCATTTATTTCATCTTTACCTGAAGCATTTCAGAAAGCTGTTGCACAGGTGATTCAAGGGATTGATGGTGGTGTTAACATTCTTGAAGATATTCTGGTTGTAGTTGCAGTCACAGTAGAAAGTGACAGAAGATTGATCCATTTTCTGAATAGACTGGGAGAGTATAACATCAGGCAGAACAATTGTAAGTACAAATCAGAATTCCATATTTGGGATATGTGGGTCATAACTTAACTTTAAAAAGCCTGTGACCAGAATATGAAAAAAAATGAGAAAATTTGGATAATTATTTCCACTAGAGAATAAATACACACTTAAGTTCCAGCGCATTTTACAGGGTCTTTCAAAGTTCTTTCTGAATATGTAAGATCACAATTGAAGAAACTGCTGGATTATGATATGACATGGCTTTGAAGTGAGGAGCAGGAAAAGTTTAAAATTCCCCATTTTGTCACCAGAGCACTTACAATGAATTTGGATGTTATATGGCTAGTACCAGTACAAACTGATGACTGGTAGAATAATGTTTCAAGAAGAGAAGCTAATTGTTAAGTCATTACAGAGCATTTTCAGAAAGTTGTTGCACAAGGCACCACAGAGTTGTAAAGAATGCTGTTATGTCTGCATATGTGTGTGTGTGTGTGTGTGTGTGTGTGTGTGTGTGTGTGTGTGTGTGTGTGTATATATATATATATATATATATATATATATATATGGTTTGAGAGTGAGTTACAAGTCCTGAGGTCAGATACAAATTTTTTGAGTCATTTACACTAACAGAAACATAAAAAGGATCTACTTGAAGGTAAACTGTAGGTTTTCTGGGTTATGCCACCATTAGCCAACGGAAAAAATGTAAGCATTTCAGAGATCCACTGAGGAAGATACAGAGACAAAAATGATGAAAAAGTTGCCATGAGGCTGGTTAAGGCAGTGACCTGGTCTTTGGAAAGAAATGTAGTCTTAACTCTTGATTTAAAGCACAACCTAGCTGCATAAAGGGTTTGTTGTTCAAAACAGTTTAACTGAAAGTTTCAAATCATTTTAAAAAATATACACTTGACAGACCACTCTACTCTTGTTTAAGAATAGTGACCAACAAAATGCTCTAAAATCTTTAAAGAAAATGCATGAATTGTTTTGTTTGACCATGCATGTATATCACAGTAGCAGTCATTGAGAAGCCATCTTGATATCTTAATTCTAAGAAAGCCATGGAATTAAGACTGATGCAGTTTTCTACTTTCAAGACAATTTCTGTTTAATATGTGTGGATTACTATAAAGTGTTTGATGATGATAACAAATACTGCAAATCAGTGTGTGTTATTGGTGCAGTGAAAGCTGTATTGGTGAAACATAGGATTCCAATTGTCATGTTTGACAACTGTCTGTCATACATGAGAGTTGTCCACAGTATGGTATTACTGAGTTCAAGAATTATTTAGAAAAGTGGGAGGTCCAGCACATCATGCCAAGTCCCAGTTATGCAAAGTCTAAGTGTAGCACTGAAAAAAAATGCAGATTGTGCAGTATGTGATGATGAAGTTGCAGAGCAGTAGCAGTGTGTGTTAGTGTGTTATTGGCATGTAGAAATACTCTGTTGCAAGGTGCTGGTCTGTCACTTGCTCAGAAGTTAATATGTCATAATTTAAAGAGTAGAATTCCTAGCTGTGCTTCACTGTTCACTTCTGAGAATAGAAACCTGGTACTAGATTTTAATAACATTAATTCAAGACAAAAATAGTATTATGAATGACAAACCAGGGCATTTTTCATTTTAAGAAAAGAAGATATGAGATAATTCAGCATTGTTTTCATACTGACATGGAGACACGTGTGTGTGTGTGTGTGTGTGTGTGTGTGTGTGTGTGTGTGTGTATGTGTATATATATATATATATGTGTGTGTGTGTGTGTGTGTGTATATATATATATATATATATATATATATACACACACACACACACACACACATTTCTTACAGTATGTGCATACCCTGGAACTAAACTGAAGAACCAATACCTGCTTGGATACTGTGCTGACTGCTGCAGTGTTCTGCCTCCAGGAAGTGGAAATGCACAGCTCCCTGCATGGGGGGAGGACGTAAAGAGTCTTTTCTACCCAGTCAGTGCTGTAGTTCTATTTTGAAGTAGATTTTATCAGAGAAAATTACAGTTGACTGCTCAGCTGTCCTGTATTTTGTGTCTGCTCAGAGTAGTTTTTGTAACATTGGTGTAATTTGCTGAATTACAAGGCACAAATTACTTTTGATAGGTCATAAGGGGGGCCAGAAGTGAATTTACCATATGTTTAACAGGGCTCCCACCCTTTCAGGTAAATTAATTCTAGGGTGTTACCAAACCCTGGAGTGAAAAGGTATTATTTTCTCTTTTCATTGAAATGTTCCTTTCAGCTAGTTTCACTTGGTCAAATCAACTGTATATTTTGCACTTTGATTAATTGTTATGGTACAAGTTTCTGTGCCATGCAGTGAAGAAGTCTTAAATTGATAAATAAAGCTTTTGCTGAGGCATATAACACTTCATTAAGGAAAGGATATATGAAAAGTGGTTATATCGGGGAAAATAATGTTGTTTCCAGAGGTTGTTGAAGTATTTTTTGTTGTTTTTGTTTTTAGGTTCCAGCTGGCACAAATCCTGTACGCCTTCATTCTGATTCTCCAAATTTTATCAGGACGCCAAGTCATGAACAACTTTTGGCACAAATGATGCAGTCTCACATGGTTATGGATTTGTGCCTAATAGGTGCAAAAGTAAGAAAATACATTGTGACATATGTCTTACCTCTTCAAGAAATAAATATCAGTTTTAACACTGTCATTTTTACATTTGCAGGGCTGTGGAAAAACTGTCATTACCAAGGAATTTGCCAACATATTAGGATACAATATAGAACCTATTATGCTGTACCAGGTAAATTTCATGGTCTGTTTGTTATAGTTATGTAGTTTAAATTGTGAATCTGTTTACAGGAGTAATAATTAGATTAAACCAAAATCTGAGGAGAGATCATCCTATTATTTTTTATATATACTTTCAGGAGACATACCTCAGGGCATGTCTTGTACTTTATTGTGTGACTGTTTTTGGTTGCAGTAAGTAAATGAAGTCTTAGGATTCATGAAAAATTCACTTCTTGTGATATTCCTGAGAAATTTTCAAACCTTGTATTGAATTAGATCAGTGTTAGAGACTTAGATACTGTCAATCCTGTTTTCCACAAGTCAAACAAAACACATGAAGAATTAATGTAAACTCTGTTATTCTTTGCATGTTAGTTTATTTTGTATTTTGAACATTTCTGAATTTAATTTGACTACAATACAGAGATACCCAGAACTCTTTACATTAGAGGGAAGTCTGAAAATGCATCATCACTTTTTTTTTTACTCGTGTATGTATTTATTATTGAGGAGCTATTTGCTGTGAGTGGAGTGATGAGGGTGCATCATTCTGCTGCATCGTGCTTGCCTTGTCTTATAAATTTCAAGCTGCTATTCTCACATGCATGTGCTGCATTTGGCCTGCTCATGTTATCCATGTGTTGGAACTATGGCATATGTATGACTCAGTCATCCCTATTTTAATCTAACCATTCACACAGTTTCGATCCCTGTCTGGCTTGCATTGTAGGAATTCTCCCCAGTTCCACATAGTTTAGTAAAGCCTGCAATGAATTAAGATTATCACAAATGTTGCTGTAATGCCTAAGATCAGATCACAGTTAGTGACTATTGAAACTGACTGCTTTTCAGCCTCATAATTCACCGGTATCAGCAAAAGAAATTTGAGCATGCATCTTTTTCCTGTGCCTAGCATTGATAGAGAAGGTCCTGTATATGGGCCAGCCAAAAAGCTTTGCTAGGGGAAGGATCATGAAAACTAGAAATTAAGGGAGGGCTACCAGAGGCAGAATAACGTAATAGAACTTTGGTGCTAATGTATATTCACAATGAAAATAGAGTTATTTATACAAACTTAACCACAAAATAAAAGAAAATAATACTTTTATTATCTGTTAAATTCTACCAATTTAAATAACCCTAAAGCCTCATTAGATAATATAAATAAAACAGTTACACATAAGAGTCATCACACAAATAAAACCTTACTCATGAATGCTTTCCAACTAATACTTTTCAGTCACTGTGGATATAAAGTGCAAACTTTAAGAATTATTTCTGTTTCCTTCCTTAACCACATTATCTATATCAGTACTTTCCCTATCTTTTAAAATTGCATGTTCGAAAGCACAGGTCATAATTACCCTCAAATCACCATCAAGTTCCTTGTGTAAATGTTTAGATATAACATTCTCATATCTCTTGTTCTCTGTACCAGCTGTATCCTCCTGTAAGCTAGTCTTGTACTTTATGTTTTACCAGTATATAATTTGCTCCATTGCTGTATTGTAACTTATATAACTGTATTGCTGTTGCAGGAATAGATCTGTCTGTATCAAATGCTATTAACAACATTAGCTTTATTAAATCTAAATATACACACATTGCGTTTACTATAGGGTAACAAAATATGAATATGAATATTTTCAACAGAATGTTTAAAATAACTTTGTACCACCAAGTCTTTAATACTCCCACCTTTCTTAAGTGAAATAGATAAACTGGATCTGTTATGATAAAATAAGCTATCGTGTCATTTCCAGTGGTCCTTAACTTCAGTAGATGTAACTGAAGTTAACATATTAAATCTACAGTGGATATAAAAAGTGTGCACACCCCTGTTAAAATGCCAGGTTTTTGTGATATAAAAAAATGAGATCACAATAAATCATTTCAAAACGTTTTGCACCTTTAATGTGAGCTGTAACCTGTACAATTCAGTTGACAAACAAATCTGTTAGGGGAAAAATATAAAACATAAAGAATGTACAATAAGCTGGTTGCATAAGTGTGCACACCCTTAAACTAATACTTTGTTGAAGCCCCTTTTGATTTAATTGCAGCATTCAGTCTTCTTGAGTAGGAGTCTATCAGCATGGCACATCTTGACTTGGCAGTATTTGCTCACTCTTCCTTGCAAAAGCACTCCAAATCTGTCAGATTGCGAGGGTATCTCTTGTGCCCAGCCCTCTTCAGGTCACCCCACAGATTTTCTACTGGATTAAGGTCTAGACTCTGGCTGGGCCATTCCAAAACTTTAATTTTCTTCTGGTGAAGCCATTCTTTTGTTGATTTGGATGTATGCTTGGGGTCATTCTCGTGTTGAAAGGTGAAATTCCTCTTCATCTTCAGCATTCTAGCAGACACCTGAAGGTTTTGGGCCAAAAGTGACTGGTATTTGGAACTGTTCATAATTCCCTCCACCTTGACTAAAGCCCCAGTTCAAGCTGAAGAAAAGCAACCCCAAAGCATGATGCTGCTTACCACTATGCTTCACCGTGGGGATGGTGTTCTTTTGGTGATGTGAAGTGTTGTTTTACTGCCAAACGTACCTTTTAGAATTGTGTCCAAAAAGTTCAACCTTGGTCTCATCAGACCATAACACATTTTACCACATGCTTTTGGGAGACTTTATGTATTGTTTTGCAAATTTTAGCTGGGCCTGGATGTTTTTCTGTGCAAGAAAAGGTTTCTGTCTTGCAACCCTAGCCCATAGGCCGGACATATGGAGAATACGGGAGATTGTGGTCACATGCAGTACACAACCAGTAAATTCCTGCAGCTCCTTCAGTGTTGCTATAGGTCTCTTTGCAGCTTTCCTGATCAGTTTTCGCCTTGCCTTTTCATCACTTTTGGAGGGACGTCCTGTTCTTTGCAGTGTCACTGTAGTCCCATATTTTCTCCACTTTTTGATGACTGTCTTCACTGTGTTCCATGATAGATCCAATGCTGTAGAATTTTTTTGTACCCTTCTCCAGAGTGATACCTTTCAACAATGAGATCCCCTTGCAAGCTCTCTGCGAATCATGATGTAGCAGGCAACTGAGCAAATGTCAGGAAAGTCCTACTAGGATAGCTGAACTTTATTTGGGGTTAATCAGAGTCTCTTTAATTGATGGCAGGTGTGTACCCAAGAAGACTGAATGCTGTAATTAAAGCAAAAGGTGCTTCAACAAAGTATTAGTTTAAGGGTGTACACAGTTATGCAACCAGCTTATTGTACATTTTTTATTTTTTATATTTTCCCCTAATAGATTTGTTTGTTGTTCAATTGAATTGTACAGGTTATAGGTCAAAGTAAAAGTGGGAATAGTTTTGAAATGATTTATTGTGGTCTCATTTTTTTATATCACAAAACCCGGGCATTTTAACAGGTGTATGTACACTTTTTATAGCCACTGTACATAAAAATAAATATTTTGCTTTTATTAATAATCCTTTTCTTTACCATGTAGTGTATTATACTTCTTTTGGTAATTTGCCTTTTTTGCTACTAACAGGACTGAAAATAAGCTCCTACCACCACTTCTTTAATATCATACCTCTCAACTTCTTAGCTCAAAAAATCTGGAGAAAGTGTAAAATAATGGGTTAACAAGTCCCAAAAATAGGGACCGATTTTAAATATTGCTCTTATACTTTGATAAAGTTTTTGGAATAACAGGATTTGTGTTAGCATGCTTTTCAGAAGGAAATGAAGTCTGAAACTCAAATGTACATCATGATTTAGTGAATTTAGTCTTTGGTGATTTGCCAAAAAAACACAAATTTTATGAGGAACTGACTAAAAATATTAGGCGAAAATCTGGACAGTTGAGAGCCATGTTTAATATAACCTCTGGGTAAAAACAACATCATCATAGATCTGGCCACAACTATAAAACCAGGTAATTAACTACTTACTACATATACCCTCATAAACTCACAAAAAGGACTAAGACAGAAATATGCTCATGGTGGTAGCTGGTTTTATATATAAAAAAGTACTTGTTTTAGTTTCTTTTGTATACAGTTTAGTATAGATTTTATCAAAATGGTGAAATAATTTAAGAGCTTAAAAAAAAAAAAAAAAAAAAAAAAAGAGTCTTCCTCTGTATATTAACTTCATATCGCCAGTGTAGCAATAATAACGTAGTACTTTATGAAAAAAAAATCTGTGAGAGTAAAAATTTAATTCTTGTAAAAATCTCATCATCAGATTGGCATACTGCTGCAGTTGTAAGAGCCATCAAACATAAGATTTAAGGATAATCACCTAAAAAATGAAAATGTCTAATATGATTGATAGAGGCACAGCATACAGGGGAACCAGTAACATTTAGGATCCAATGAAATGGTTAATAATTCATATACAAGGCCACCAGTATCTCTTGGATATGAGATTATCTTCTTGAAAAAAGTATGTATCAATAGGACTTCTGATAATGGCTTTCTAGCAATCAACAGCTTCCCCCGGTGATCCTGAGATGTAAAAGTGAAATTCGAAGAAACTAATCAGTTATAGAGAAGTGAAAGCCAATAACATACTTCCATAGCAAGTCTTATAAGCGTAACAGAAAAATAAGATGATTTGGTATATGTGATGAACAAAAAAGAAAGAAAAGGATTACTATGAGCAATCCGGCCAATAAGTCACAGGGTGGGCGATGGATACTGCAAGGATGACAGAGAGGCCTGAAAACTGGACAGAAGGATCAGCAAAAATGAAGTTATGCTGAAGGATGTACAAATGCAATTAAAAGTATGAATATTTCACTTATTCATTTCATGGAGAATACCAAACAAAAAACTCAAGAAATGGAGTCAGTGTTGAACAACCATGCAGATGCAATCTAAGACACTGAACAACTAAGGCTGTGCATGGAAGCATTAGAGGTGCAACTGGAGTTAACATGATCACTGCTCGGGGATCAGCAAGACAGGGCCAGACAAAAGAATATCCATATCACTGGTGTACCTTAATGGGTGTTTGATGAAAATGAATAATGGATCAAAACCCTGTTATGTAAATGGACCAAAATATCAGAGGATAAGGTTAGCATCAAGAGGGCACATAGAACACCATGAAACCCTGAAAATAAGTGCATACCCTGGCAAATAATTGTCCTTTTGTCACTATTATGGAAGCCAGGGGCTTACTGGCAATACAAATCAAGCAGTATGTTTATAGGTCAGGATTATTCCACTTCTAACAAGAAGAGAACAGCAGCATTTTACCCGGTAATGCAGTTTGTCAGGCATAAGTAATCTGCACAAAGTTGTTATACCTAGTGGTATGTAAAATGTTCTTTCCAAGAGATCCCAGAATAGTGGATAACTCTACATTGGATACAGGAGTTTCGGCACTCAAGATGTGTTAGAAGGGGCAGTAGAGGAGAATACTGATTTGAACAACAATGACTCTTCCAGGGTGGCATCATCAACAGTAAGAGAAAGGCCACAAAGCAGATTATTTCAGATGTTTAAAAGAGCCGGAATTCTGAAAGAGAGGGCAGAGATATCACAGCAGCTGGAAAAACACAAGAAGGAACGAAGGCAAGATGAAGGGGCATAAGTACACACAGATCAGATAGCAAGTAACACTGGTAACGGGATGGCTATGAATGGCAGTAAGCTTGTCAGCCACCATAATGTAAGGACATACATTTGTCTTGTGAAGGGGAAAGGGTGTTATTTCAGTAACAGTGATGATTGGAACTATCGGGAATTATAAGTCGAGAGACTTGAACATAGTACGAATGAATGAGCATTATATTATAGACGTTCGCAGATGAGAGACCGTTAATCTTGAATAAACCAATCAGGGTTTAGTGAATAACCTAAGACTGCAGTCTTGGGTGGGGGAGCATTGTTAGGGAAAAAGTATTTAACAGTACTGTGACAAAGTAATTATGGCTTACAGTGAACATTTGGTGGTAAAAAAATTATTCCCAAGAGCCTACAATGGGAAAATAATTCTAACACCTTGAAAGCATGTATCATATTAATGTATATAGTGTTGAAAAAATATGTTGAATTTTTTTTGTTTTTGCAAATGTATTTGGTCAAATGTTTTGTTTATAAGCAAATAATCCAGTCACAAAGATATCTTAGAAGTATATCTTTGTTTTGAGATAGGGAGTAGTGGCTACCAAAGAATGCATTGGTCACTATGGGAATTGATAAGGGTTAGGATAAACTTTTCTAGGAAACAATGCAAAAAATTAAAATTCATCCATGATTAGGTGGCAAGTAATTAACTGGAATGTTAATGGGCTAACTAGCCTGGTTAAAAGGGAGGGGATACTATTGGTTGCCTTAAAAGAAATTCACTTAAGAGATGAACACCAGAAACTTGGAAGTCAAGGATTTAAATATAGATATATATATGTATATATACACACACACACACACACACACACACACACACATTCTAAGGCTTAATTTCACCATTTTTTTTTTAATTTCTCATTTTGTGTTTCCTATTTTTTAACGTGGTATGTTTTTAATCCTTCAGTATTTTAAAAGCATAATTGTTTTATTAATTAATAATCTGTCTGACTCTACACAATGGGGTTGACAAATGTGCATGTCCTTTTTTACCTTACACCCTGAAAGTTGACCAGATTCCCGTACTAGGTTCCTTGGCCTCAGAAAATCTTCCTTTGGCTTAGACATGTATAAAGTATAAAGCGATACTGAAGATAGATAAGCTTCCCAGCTCCTTTGGTAATCAAACCTTCTCTCAGGCCAGTCTAGGTTTGGCACCCCCAAAAAGTCCTTTGTTAATTTTACTAATATTTTCCTTTTCTTTTGGGGACCAAAAGGCCTGGTCAGTGAATAGTAAATAAGGGAGCATGTGCCAGTTAACAATCTGTGTTTTTGGTCATAATCAAGGCCTAATGCGCTCTGACTTTCCAATGCCTTCCTTATGTTATCCAGGGTTTTGCTGTGCAATATTTGTTTGGCTTCTTCCAGAGACCTTGACAGCTGAATACCTAGATATCTTAGTTCTTCATGTCCACATATCCCTTTACAGGCCTCCTTTAAGTCATTAATATCCCCCGTATTGCAATTTTCTATTGCGATGGAAAAGCCAGAACCCACCCACAATGCCAGATATAGAAGCAAGGAATCAAAAGGTCAAGTTTAGAAGAAAACTCTGAACAAAAAGTAAAGCAGCAAGATGGGCTTGGTGGTTGCAGTATAAGGAATGGTATGCAAGGAAAAGAACAGCTAGAGAAAGCAAGGGTAAGAAGAGGAAGTGGGGCCATTTAAACTGATAAGTAAGTGATGACTGGACTCTAACGGTTGATTTTGGTTTGTGAACTGGAGAACAATAATCTTGTTTAAATAATCCTTTTGTTAGCTTCATGTTGGAGTGATTTAAAAGTTAATGGAAAAGAGAAGCTATAAGAATTGTAATACTGGCTTTGGACCCCAGTACTCCGCATCCATGCTGGGTCAGTCATTCATCCTCTTACCTCCCCCCAGCACACACTGGTATTGCTGTAGCTAGTTGTGGATCCTTGAGGCATTCTGCCGACTTGACTCTGTGTTTTCATTTGCGGGGGGGAGGTTATATGCCTACAGAAAACAAACTTGTAAAATGACACAAACTAAAAAACTAAAAAATCCCAACAAGCCCGAAAAAGTCACAAACACTGTAGTTTGAACTGTTTAATTAAGCGCTTTTTGTTGCCGCTTATACAGCAACTTCTTCAGATTACAAAAAACAAGACAAAAAAACCTTTAAATCCAAGAGTAAAATCATGTGGTTTAAAAACAGCTACACTATTGCATGGCATCTCATTAATATTAAAACATTAAACACATGCGGTCAAGTGCAAGACAAACATCTGTCTTGTCAAACTTCAACGTTCTAATAAGATACTTCTCTCATCACATATTAAAACTTCTGGTTTAGCTTATTCGAGGGTAGTAAAACTCGAATCTATATTTAAACACTGTTGTAACATTACTAAAAGTAATTAGCTAACACACCTCGAAGATATTCAAGTTTGTACTAATAATCAGTTCTGCTACAAAGTGCTCTGCTTCACAGTGAACTAATTGACCCAGACGGACGGTGTCTATTTAAAATGATCTTGTTTACTGATCTTATGCTTGAACAAGGGTCCCAATGTAACCATAAGGCAAATGGTAGTCGAGCTAGAAAACCCGTAACTTAATTGTAAATAAAAACGAACCCAATTTTACAAAGTTACTCCAAAATCAATGGTAAAATCAGGTGGTAGCTTACATATGGGGTTTTTATAAAGGAATAATTTTCGTATACACTAAAAATTTGTAAAACCCCCACCCGATAATAAAATAAAATAAATAGACTCTACCTGGCTAAGCTTTTAAGTTTAAGAAGGCAAGCAATGTTACACGACTCATTCAAGCCTGGTGGTAAAAAGGCGTTAAGTCTACTCTACCAGGCTAGTTCGTGCTCTTCGAGTAGCCAATTCATAGGTCCACCCCTACTATTAGTGTGGACTTGTTCTATTACTTTAAACTTAAAGATATGACTCTCATGGGTCATAATGTGCATTGCCAAGGAGCTTTCAAATTTTTGTCTACTTATGGCATAGGTGTGTTCGTAGACTCTTTCACGTAGTCTACGGTTCAGTTTTTCCAACATAAAATGCTGGGCATAGTTGGCACTTAGCTAGGTAGACTACAAATTTAGAATTGCAATGAAATTTACCTTTCAATTTGTATTTTCTCTTATTGATACAAAAGGTTTCACCTATCTCCATATATCTGCACATACTGCAACACCCACACAGCTTCATGTTGGACTGATTTAAAAGTTAATGGAAAAGAGAAGCTATAAGAATTGTAATACTGGCTTTGGACCCCAGTACTCCGCATCCATGCTGGGTCAGTCATTCATCCTCCTACCTCCCCCCAGCACACACTGGTATTGCTGTAGCTAGTTGTGGATCCTTGAGGCATTCTGCAGACTTGACTCTCTTTCTTTTCATTTGCGGGGGGGGGTTATATGCCTTACCGACTCCCTTATACCCACCCACCATGCTTGTTGACTACATCTGTGGAAAACTCCCTTTTTTGGATCCAGTCTCTTCATAGGGAGTGGCATCCCACCTATGCGGGTGCACCCATTCCTCCCTGCTCACTTCAGCCGCTAAGTGAATCCATGTCACTTGGGCTATAGTCGGGTTTTATCCCGCTACACCACAGGAGCAGCTAGAGAAGTAGAGATTTGATCCTCTTTGGCAGAAAAAGAGAAGTACTGTAGAGAGGTACCCACATCAAGGGTCTGTAGAACATGAGAGTCAGAGATGTTAGCCTTTTAAGCAGGAGAGGAACTGGACTGTGAGTTATGTGGAGAGATCAGCAGGCAGCGACCTGTAGTGCACAAAAGTCTGATTACCATAGAGACTGGCCTCTAGTGGGAGAAAAGTCGAACTATGAGTTGTTTAGCTGAGCTATATTTTGAGTCATTTACCTGGACTTGGTTGTGAGTGCCTATATAATGTGGTTGAAATGGTTTGATGGCACTGTAAGCCTGTACTGCACAAAGTCATTTTAAGTAACTTACATTGAAACTACACAGAGAATCTCCAGAATGTTTGTTAATATGAAACTTTATATTTTGCAGGCAAGGTTTGGTCTAACTATAAACTATAACTATAAGTGCAATGTATTTGGATCTTTACATTGCTGTCTGCTAGAGCAGAACCATTGTGGGTTGGTTTCCCCTCCTGTAAAATAGAGACTTGAGTGTGTGCTTCATGTGGAATTATTTTTTTTTCTTTTTTGACAGACTGATTTATGATGGATTACTGTAACTCTAATAAGGGTGAAATTCATAGTGCATTGTTTAAATGAATGCTTAATTGGTTGGCGTAATGGTTAAGTTGTTTTCACAGACACAAGGTACAGCATTTGATTTTCACCTTTGAAGAGAAATTGGCTGGGATTAATATGGCCTTACGAGGGCAGTTAGCCTAGTAGTTCTCTATGCACCTATGAATACTATGCAGACAGAATCTAATAGTAGTGCAAACTGGGTCTACTTTATTTGCTCAAAGTCCGAGAATATCGAATACGATATTCTTGACACGAGTACACCGAAAGCGCAAAACATCGAAAATGTAAACAGAAATCTCTGTAGGTGGAGATTTCCATTTACTTCAATGTAGTGCGATCTTGGAGTTGATATATTTAAGTAGCGGGGGGTGTGGGGATGCAGGGGGGCTTGTCCCCCTGCCTACACTACTTTGAATTTTTTTTTTGTTTATTTATTTTTTTTTGGAATTCGATTGTTTAATAGTTCGATGCGTATGGTTCGATCCATATGCATTCGAGCTATTAAACTTTTGAGATCCTAAAGTAGACCCGTGCAAACAAGCATTGATAAAGAGTGGTGAAATTATGTGTTAAATCAAGTTTAAAAAGAAGTGTGTGACATGTCAGACCGCTGCAGAATTGCAGTTACTGTTAAGTGTTTTTGCAGAGTAATATGAAACAACTGAAAAATTGCTTCTCGTGATATGCACTGTGACTGTACTAAGCTGTTATGAAAAATATATTCTTTCAGTTTGAAGCACATACTCAGGAAAGACATTACTGAGGCAGTTCTCAAGTATCACAAAATTGTGTTGCATTTTTAAACTGCATTTTAAATGCACAACTGAAATTGTTGAGCTACAATCATTAAAGTGTTGAATTATTTGCAATTTGACTAAAAACTAAAATAGCGTGCTTAAAATAGAGGATTATCAGTGGGTCACCGGTCCTAACCAACATATGTATTTGAGTCACAGATCCCAAGATATTTTCTCCTGAGGTGAATCTTTGCATTCATGTTGAAAACATATAATAGTAGGTTAGGATCGATGACCTGATCATAATTCTTTGTAGTACATGAAGCTTTATCTGCTCTATGTACTGCTAGTTAAAAAAAATAAACAGTAAAAGAAAAAAGTGTTTTGCCAGCTTTCTAAGCTGTAAAGCACTTAGTGAGAGCTGTCAGAAAGGCAGTTTAACACAGTCCCTTACATTTACCGTCATTTTCCACGCATCTCAACTGTCCAGATTTTTGCAGGCTATCCAGATTTTTGTGTCATATATTACGTCTGTTCCTCATAAAGTTTGTGGTTTTCAGACATACTGAGGATAGAGTTAGTAAAATAATGACATTTTTAAGTTTCAGACTTTGTATCCTTCAGAAAATGTAGGCAAACACACATTGTGTTATTCTAGCAACTCTCTTATAACAAGAAGTCAGAGACATATCATTTGTACAGACAGCAGGCAGAAGCAAATATTTTATTCTGCTGCTGTCATTTGCTGGTCAGTACTGACAGATTTTAGTGCCTAGCAGGGGGTACTTAACATTTGTTAAGATCTGATCTTGTGCCATTGTAGTGCTTAACTGATTTGTCTTTTTCTGAATATCTGAACGTAATCACTGCGCTGCATACACTACAAAGACGTTAATAGGTAACTGATATACAAAGTGTGTTTCCAAACTGCATTCTGAATGTAAAACTGAAGTCAGTGAACTTTAAAGCATTACAGCGTCGAATTGGCTGTGATTTTAGAAAAGCCACTTCTGCAAAGCCATGGAACTTCTTATAACTGACCACACAAACTACAATATCAAAAATCATGTTGGACTTGATCCCCAACAACTTGGCTTGTCGACTGATTCTGGCTATGGTGGTACATTTCATGTATCTTGACGTCAGTGTGATTCACCCATGCTGGCATCATACAGAAGCTAAATGTATTAAAATCTGACCCAGTATTTGGTAAGATGGATAGTACACTAGTTTAAATATTGAACCTACACAGTGCACGTTCCAGACACCTCATCAGGATGTAGAAAGTGACCAGTGTTGTACCCCAGGTCTCATTTTTGACCTTTATTTCTCAGATCTTCAAGCAGAGAGCCAAGACCTCTGGCTAACAAAATCTGCAGCCTACTGCAAACTAGGAATTATAATTAAGTCGCCCTCTGACACCCAAACCCTCAAACATGAACTCCCACACCTTTGAAATATTAAAAATGGGCTTAAACTAAATGATGAATATAGACAACATGCCACTTTTGTTCTTCTTTCGGCTTTTCCTGGATAGGGGACGCCACAGCGGAACTCCAGTCCGCTAATGATTGGCAGTAGATTTTTACGGTGCCGAGGTGCCAGCCCGACGCCCAACCTTCAACGAAGGCACGCCCATTCACGCATGTCTTTCAAATGCCACTCGACCGCAGGGAGGACATGCAGACTTCACACAGAAGGCGCTCCAGCCGAGAATCGAAAATGTAATCAGGGACCTGGGAACTTGGGTTGATAATTTTGTTTCTTGACCATTATGTGACATTGGTTGTTAGGATATCTTTTTATTTAGCACAGCTAATTGTAAAAGAAACATCTTCAATGTCTAAAGATGTAATACTCCTTTTACACATCATTGATCGGACCAATAATTGTTATGTACAGTGCCCTCCTTCAGGATGTATCTTACTAAACATATTAGTCATAAAGTCCTCAAAGATTCCTAACCAAAAAGATCATAGGCCTAAAGTCCCTGAGCTATTAAAAGAGTCTAGAAGCTCTATCCCTTTATTTAGTGTCTTACAGATTTTTGAGGGAAAATCTCTGTCTCACTTCCATGCCATTAGAGACATGGCTGTACTAGACCTCTTGTATCTCTGCAATTTAGTAGCTTCACCAGTACTAGAGCCAAGGATCTAAATCTTCACCAATAGATGAAACTTGGTTGAGGGACATGGTTATAACCCAGACAGTGCCTCCCAAACCTCTGGAAAACTTCCCCTGCATTTTAAGCAGTGCAACTTACTCAGTCTTCTGTCGGTCTTCTTTTGGCTTTTCCCAGTTAGGGGTCACCACAGCGGAACTCCGGTCTGCTAATGATTGGCAGTAGATTTTTACGTGCTGGCTTGCCTGGCCTAACGCTCAACCTTCAATGAAGGAACGCCCATTCACGCATGTCGACACACAGAAGACGCTCTAACTGAGAATTGAACGTGCAACGTCTAACTGTGAGGCGACAACGCTACCGCAGCACCACCACCACAGTAAGCGGTGCAACTTACTATCTTCCTTTAATCATAGCATAGATGACTGGATGGGTATTTACAAATTTACTCTGGGGTAGAATGGTATGATCCTCCTGGTTAAAAGAAAGTACAGCCTGATGGAGGTACTGGCAAGGTATAAATGGTCATAAGACTCCGTGACCTTGGAGTATCTGTGAAATATAAGAATCTCCTAGTAAATGCAATTTGGAAAAGTAGTATGCTAAAAAGGAAGCAAATGCAGAGAGTAATGGAAAGACTTTCTGGCAGTATGAGTTCTGTGTTCAGTGGTGTGGTGAGAAAAAATAGTAATTTTTCTGAGAAAATAAGTCAGATGATTAAGTGTATTTTTTATTTATTTATTTGATAGTGACAAATTAGGAAGTTCTTAAGTGACGTTCACTAGAAAATGCTGATTTCCCTGCATGCTTTAACTGCAGTCTGATGTACGTGCCACTAACAGTAATTATATGGTATTTGTGACTGGTCCACTACTGTAGCATTTGTGAATTAATTCTAAAAGGTATTGCAGAGAAGTACGCCCAGTAGTGTTTCCACATTTTGGTTGTTTTATGAAGTTTTGCTGGGGACGTTTGTACCCTGTAAATTAAGTGTGTAATGGAGAGACATGACTAGGGACTTTTGCAGTGAAAAAAGATGAGTGTAAAGCTAGTAACTCAGTGTACAGAATAAAATCTTAGGCTGCTGAACAAATTCAGACTGCTGTGTTTTGCAGTAATGGAAACGTTTACTTTTATTCGAGTCAAACATGTCTTGCATTTGTGAATTGTCATGTGTATTGTGCAAGTGAAAAAAATACTGTCTGCTAATGCTTTAGGAAGAAATCTCTATTCCTTCCAAAGTGCACTTTTAGAAGAAACTGCTGAAAAGTTTGTCACCATTAGTCCTATATATTAAGAAATAAAAGCAAAGATTTGTGCAGCATATGGTAAATAATGACAGGTGGTGGAAGTTTATGCAGTACTAAACTGTGGTGGGTGTTATCTGAGCTGTAGTAAACTGTAACAAAACATATGAAA